>NC_081525.1:5079876-5157376 GCF_030273125.1 Centropristis striata | reverse complement strand
GTTAACGGAACAGCAGGGAAAGAGAAAAAGAAATGTGATTATTAGTTTAATAATACAGATACATCTGCCTGTTCCTGAGAAAAATGTTTGTTTTTTAAAAAAAAATAAAAGAAAAACTTCCAAGTTCTTTAAGATATTAACCATTTTTGGCCTGTCAAATTTCTACAATGCATGTTTTTGAGTGATGTAATACTTTAAAAAAGAGGGTAGAGTATAGGAAAACACTGCTTTAATTTGTCATTTGACCTCCAGGAGGCCATATTGAAACCCTATTTTGCAGACTTTTTCAAAGGAATCAGCTTTGCCATTTTGCACCACAAAAAAATCACTTAAAATGTCATTTCCTGGCCCTTTTCCATCTGGAAAATAATATATTCCTACTAATAGGCGAGTAAACCTTCATTTTTGATAGTTTCATGCAATTTATTTTCGAATTAAGTAATGCAAACTTGTTAAAATGCAACTGTGGACTTAGACTGTTGAAGACATTCATTTCAATGGGTCGTTGGTTCAATGGTACAATGTTGCCTACAGGCAACATTCAGACAGGAAACCGGTTATGATGGGATATGACTGTCATTAACTTGCATTGTAGCCCAATCCATGTCAGTTTCACGGAAATTTGAGTGATTCCGTGGCTATTTCACGGATTCCTGTGAGACCATGTTGGTATTTCATGGATAAAATATTACACACCTGTCTAGAGAGGTGGGACTTGTGCCAGCATAGAGCTCTCTGATTTGATAAAGGGAGAGACTTTAGTGAACTGCAAATTATGTTTTTTTTACCAAGGTTAAAAAAAACTTAGATTTAGAAGTGCTAGATAATTTATCTTGTGTTAAGAGTTAATTTCTTATATTAAGTGTTCAACATGCTTATTTCTAGATTTAACAATCTTAATTCAAGACATTTTGTCCATGCAGCAAGATAATTTAACTCAAACTTAGTGTTTTTATCTTGTTTTTAGACACCCCCTTTTTTTTGCAGTGTGATGATGTGCTGGTATCTAATTTTTTTTAATTTTTTTTATTAATTCTTCTTTTCGAACCGAAAAAATAAACAACATAAACTACAACAGCATAGGCTAGATGTATATACATATTCATACACATACTCACATAGACACCATTAAACAGATGTACATAAACATATAAACATTTACACACATACAGTATATATAGCTCTATACATATACATGCATCTGCCCCGTCTAAGTAATAAGATAGAAATAAGAACCAGTTAACTTAAAATTCACTACGCATTTCCTTATATCATTTTGGTTCGAAAAAAATCCGTATCTGATTAGGACCTGTTGAAATTTGAAAACTAGTGCGTACTTACTATACTCTCATGTGCTGTAAATTATTTCAGCTGACGTTGCAGGGAATCTGAACTGGTGCTGGGAATTAACAAAAACTATAAAGAAATAGTCAATTTTCTTGTCTCATTTGCTTTTGTAGGTCATGTAGAGGCATCAGTATTAAGCTAAGACTGTTTTATAACCAGCTAAAAACTCCTTGTTACTGCTTTAACATCACAGACATAGGACACCAGTTCTTTGCTACACACAGTTTAATATCCTGTAAAGCGGATATATATTCCTTTCTCATGTTCCTCTAGTGGTAACCTTATCTAGTGGTAACCTTATCTAGTGGTAACCTCACCTAGTGATAACCTCCCCTAGCGGTAACCTCCCCTAGCGGTAACCTCCTCTAGTGGTAACCTTATCTAGCAGTAACCTCCCCTAGCGGTAACCTCCTCTAGTGGTAACCTCCCCTAGCGGCAACCTCCCCTTGTGGTAACCTTATCTAGTGGTAACCTCACCTAGAGGTAACCTCCCCTAGTGGTAACCTTATCTAGTGGTAACCTCACCTAGTGGTAACCTCACCTAGTGGTAACCTCCTCTAGCGGTAACCTCCCCTAGCGGTAACCTCGCCTAACAACAGAAACACAGAGCTAATGGAAAAATGGCCAAGCGTCAAGGAGACGAAAACTAGTGGGTACTTATACTCTCGTGTGCTGTAAATTATTTCAGCTGACGTTGCAGGGAATCTTAACTGGTGCTGGGAATTAACAAAAACTATAAAGAAATAGTTAATTTTCTTGTCTCATTTGCTTTTGTAGGTCATGTAGAGGCATCAGTATTAAGCTAAGACTGTTTTATAACCAGCTAAAAACTCCTTGTTACTGCTTTAACATCACAGACATAAGACACCAGTTCTTTGCTACACACAGTTTAATATCCTGTAAAGCGGGTATATATTTCTTTCTCATGTTACGATGTAGCTCGCAGGCTTCATCCCACCAGAAAGCAACAAGTTTTCTGGGTTACTGCTTTCAATAAGTACGCTTATAAAACTTTGTGTGTTAATGGGGCTTTAAGCCAGCATATGCTACACATGGAGCGTAATAAGTCTCTACGTGTGCGTTAAAGAAAGTTTGGAGGTTTGTGTCAAAGTGTGTGTGTGTGAGTTAATGTCTCCTCTGTCTGAGTATAATGAGCTCCCCTGGGCCTCCCTCACCTTCCATACCTCCCTCCCTTTTTCTCCTTTTCCCTAAACTTGGCCCTATTAACCCCTCGCTTCCCCTTGTATGTTTATTTAAGCAGGGGACGGTGAGGAGGAAAGGTGAGTCGACCGCCTGTACACATGTTTATTTATACATGGGTAGGGCTGAGGATTTGAGGAGGAGGAAACGGGGGACGAGAGTGAGTTGGTACCAAGGTTATCATAGTTAACGAAAACTAGAATTGAAAAAACATTTTCGTTAACTGAAATAAGAATAAAAACTAGAGCTTTTAAAAAACGATAACTGAAACTGTACTGTGAGGTTAAAAAACTAACTAAAATTATAGTGAAAATGTCCTTTGTTTTCGTCTTTATCAACTTTTTTTCCAATCATAATCCAGTGTTTCTATTTCTCCACCGCTGAGTGTGTTTATTCCTGCTTTGTGGGCTTCTGGGAGAAGAACAAGTGAAATTACCGTAATGACACCATATTGGCTGTAAAGAGCAACTTCTCAGCTTTCAGTAAACATTGGAAATTTTCCGATAGCTTAATCCGTCCAGTTATTATGGTAATCCGAAGTGCACAATGTACAATTATAAATTAGTACAGTTTACAGTTGAGTTGGCTCAAAAACAAAACTTAAAATATTTAGTTTAATTGTCCAACTTAAAAATGTATCGAAGTTTGTTGCCTTGAAATTTTGAGTTCACCCAACTTTTCTTTTTTTGCAGTGTTGAGCAAACATGTCGCCGGCTCAACACTCAGTAAACTTTGGATGTTGAACCGAAGGAAAAAAAGGAAAAATGTATTACGACCTCTTTGAATCTCGCACCACATAGCACAATCCACATAAACTAAAACTAAAACTAATAAAAACTAAACTAAAACTAAGCATTTTCAAAAAAAAAAAAAAACTAAACTAAAACTAGCAAACTCACTCTAAAAACGAATTAAAACTAACTGAATTTGAAAACAAAAATGTCCAACGAAATTAAAACTAAGACTAATAAAAAATCCTATTAAAACTATTATAACCTTGGTTAGTACGACTTTGATTTTCATGTTTTGGGTTCCAACAAACGGCTACATTTGTCTGCTGGGAACAAAAAGACAAAGAGACAACAGCTTAGATGTCGGGTCAGTGGCTTCACACCTCGGAGTGATACCAACAGACATCAATGAGTTGATTTTTAAATAAAACTCAATTTCGCCCCAAAATCTAGTTATTGCAGTTAGGCTTTGTAGGGCAGTGCTGGTATTTCACATAAAAAATAAAAATGACAAAAGACTCCTGATTGTATTAAACCTGAGAGAGAATTTAAGCCACTAATGGTTAATAGTAAGACTAGTTTTACCTTTAACTTACCATTAACTTAGGTAATGTACACTCACCAGCCACTTTATTATGTACATCTGTTCAACGACTTTGATTTTCATGTTTGGGTTCCAACAAACGGCTACATTTGTCTGCCTGGAACAAAAAGACAAAGAGACAACAGCTTAGATGTCGGGTCAGTGGCTTCACACCTCGGAGTGACCCGGTGGCCATGAACTCTATCGATGACGTGCTGCTCTTAACCTCCAGTCTGACCTGAAACTTCGGGGGATCGAGGGTGAGAAGCTGCCCTTTACTGCTGTCTGTGTGTGTGGGTGTCACATGATCAAACTGCCACCAGCCACACACACCTAACATACACACATGCACACTCAAAAAAAAAAGTTCTGCATTCTCACTGTTCTGCCCTAGAAAGCCTAACTGCAGTAACTACACAAAGGGTAAAACAGAGAAAAACTGCTTTAAAGTTTATTAACGTTTTCTAACTGGCCAAATGGGTTATAGGTGGGTAAGTGATATGACACTTATTTCTACATGTATTGATGATGTCATTTTTATGCTAAAAATCATGACGATTTATTTGAGCTTTGACCCCAAAAATTTAGTTACTGCACTCTGGTTTTGCATTAATATTAGAGCCTTTTACAGCAATGCAAAACCAGAGTGCAATAACTACAATGTTGTTGTCTTCTTTAACCCTTTATCAGGCAAAGAACTATATTTGGTAACTTCAGGTAATATTTCGAGTTGCAAATTTACTAGACTAAAGTGGCAAATCTACAAGAAAAAAAGTTGCAGATTTAAGAGATTTAAAGTGACAAATCTGCACGGAAAAAGTCGCAGATTTACAAGAAAAAAGTGGGGGGGAAAGCAACTTTTTTCTCCCAGACAATGGGGGGATCGCCAAAGTTTACAATAGTAAAAATGTGGGTCCCTCAAGAAAAAGGTTGGGAACCAGTGTTCTAGAGAGTACCTACTGAATTTACACTCACCAGCCACTTTATTATGTTCATCTGTTCAACTGCTTGTTGACGCAAATATCTAATGAGCCAATCACATGGCTGCAACTCAATGTCTTTAGGCATGTAGACATGGTGAAGACAAGCTGCTGAAGTTCAAAGTGAGATCAGAATGGGGAAGAAAGGTGATTTAAGTGACTTCAAACGTGGCATGGTTGTTGGTCTGAGTTGCTCTTTCTACCAACCATCTCCAGAGAATGGTCTGAAAAAGAGAAAATATCCAGTGAGCGGCGGTTCTCTGGGCCAAAATGTCTTGTTGATGCCAGAGATCAGAGGTCAGAGGTCAGAGGTCAGAGGAGAATGACCAGACTGGTTCGAGATGATAGAAAGGCAACAGTAACCACCTCATTTCCTGCTTTTCTCACATCCTGTCATAATTACTATGGCCACTAGAGGTCGCTGTCTAACCAATAATGTCAATATGGGTTCTTTTAAGGTCACAATTATGTGGCTTATCTACCAATTAGATTTTGTTACTTTTCATAGGTTTTTCTAACTACGAACAGTGAATGAGAGCAGCCTTAGCTTAGCTTCGCCAAAAGACTTGCGACACAGGAGAACAGCACCCTGGCTCAGTCCAAATTTTTTACTTTTTTATTTATTAACTCGGTAACGCTTTATAATAAGGTCCTTAATAACCGTTAATTAACAAGTAATAAGGCATTGTTCTCGCTTTAGATCCGGTAGCTGCAAAAAGCATAGTTAACTTATAATAGATGAATAATAAAGTATATTTTAATATCAATAAACAAACAAAATAAGATTAATAAAGGCATGGCAAAGACATAATGGGTGGGTTTTGGGTGTTTGTAATGCTATTATGAACAATTATAAGACACTCATGAGGCTTTTATTAATGTTCTTAGTTTCTTATAAGCTCTTATAAATCTCTTATAGCCTGCTATTAGCTGTATTATAATGCCATTATTAACACTTATATAGGCTTTTAATCACACAATAATGTTAATAAGCATCTTGTAAGGACTTACAAGGGCCTTATTACTTGTTAATTAATGGTTATTACAAGGACCTTAATATAAAGCGTTACCATTAACTCTTCTATCTTGTTTGTTAATAAACAAAGTGTAAAAAATACAACTCACTGATCCAGGACTATCCACTACACAGAAACGTTTTCTTTGTTCAAGCTACATAATGCATTTGGGAGAGTGGTATCAACTTCGCTTGTGGCCCCTGAGCTTATCTGTCACGCCAGGATAACAAACTGAAAGTCAAATATTTGCTGTTTGTTCTCAGATTATGGACAAACCTAAGTGATTCAGTGGAAGCAGGTGCAAGAATGGTACAAAAATGCGACTTGTTTGGGTAGCCCTGGATATTTATAGCTCTCTTAAAGGGCCTCAGTCGTATTAATTCTTGTGGCGGTACAGTATTTGTATAAGGGTGTTTGGGACAGTAGCGATGCAGTCACAAGCAGGGATAAAGTGATTAGACCTGAAGCTCAGTCCAAGACATTCTTTGGCTCTGTGAGTTACTGCTGATTTAAATAGAGTCTCACAAATCCCACTAAATGTCACAGATATCCCACAGGGTCACACACTGAGGAGGAAATGTGATTTGTTACAAACCAAATGCAGCTATGATTCCTGTGTTTTCTGCTCCTGTGGTTTCATTTCGCCACCTAAGAGACAGATTGTGGGATAAGTGAAGGAGGTTGCATCAGATTGTTTTTGGCCCTCTGACATCTTCTTTGGTGGGGATTTTTTTAGCAGCATTAGTTGTGCCCAGTTGGAGGTAGAGCTGGGGGGGCTCAGGCCTCAGAATAGGAGTGTGACCTCACCAGGGATTTCCCCAGTGCCAGACTCTCTCTGTTATCACCTGCACCCAATACTTGATCCCTTCTCCCTACTGCGAGCAAGTGGGTGCCATTTAGCCCTCTTAAAGCAGGATTAGTGCCATGCTTACACCTCACTGCACCTGATCTCCGTCCAGCCGTGTGTCGCGATGATGACGCAAAAAAAACACCCTTCTTTCCATCACTCTACCTTTTAAAAACAATGTGGATTACTGTGCGAAAGGGCAAGCTATTTTGGAAGTGACAATCTGATCGCACACATTTTCAAAACGACTAGATCCTTCTGCTCCCCTTTTCCAAAAACTCAAGATAATGACAATTTTTCAGATCAATATATACCAAATATGCATTTTTATCTTTAAATATATGTATATTCCAAATTCCATTCATAAAGCTTTTCAGTGAATATTTCCATGTCAACAATTACATCAGTACAATAATAGACAACTAGAAAATTTCCTCTGGGGAAATTCTGAAAGGGCCACGGGGGCTACTGCCGGTGTGTGTACACTATGATGAGATTCTTCAGAGATTTCAAACTATGCCCTTTAACCTCAAAATGTGTGTGTGTGTGTGTGTGTGTGTGTAATTAAAATCACATAAAGTTACCTCTGTGTGTGTGTGTGTGTGTGTGTGTGTGTGTGTGTGTGCACGTGTGTGTTTGAAGCATGTGTGAGGAGTGTGCGTGCTTACGCGCATGTGTGTGTGTGTGTGTGTGTATCTGTAACTGTAATCACATCAAAGATCAAAGCAATCAGACCAAAGCAATCAACAGAATTAACTGACACCTGTTCCGGCATAGTGACAGCAGAGGTGGACAGACTGGAATTTCTGGCCTCAAACAGAAAGCATTTTTGGCAAAACCTATCATTGATCCGACTTCACTTTGAGCGTCCTCAGTTCTCCTTAAAATACAGAGGAACAATACTCTGGAATGATCAATTCAATAGTTCAATACAGTTTTCCTCTCTGAATATATACCAGAACATTTTAGTGGCTGCTCTGATTGCTCAGGTCACTAAGTAGTACACACGCTCATGCACAGGTACGCATGCATGTGCACAAACTCATACACACACATACATTTCTACACTTTTGTTTTTATTTTACTTTTAATATTGTTATAATTTGCTTCATTTTTATTTTAATTTTATTTTTTGTGTGATAGTTACTTGTTTTAATTTAACTTGTGGATTTTAATATAGGTAGAGGCCCTGTATAAGCCCTTTTGGGTTTCTTGTCGCTACCTTGCACCTTATCTCATTATCCATGTCTTTTGTCTTATTTGTGCAAAATAAAAAAACTTCAAACTTCACTACGATACTGAGAGAGGGAGCTGAAATGAAAATGAAAGAAGCAGAAGGGAAAGGGAAACCTGATAAACAGAAAGGGAAAGACAGGTTGACATCCACCTATGAAACTTTATGTGCAGACAGACAGAGACAGACAGCAAAGGTGAGACAGGGCGACGCCAGTAGGAAATAGAACGAGGTGGATGGAGGTGAAAGGCAGACAGAAAAATCCCAGGTCTTTTCAAGTGTTGCCCAGCGTTGGTTTAGTCTCAGAGCTGCTGCCAGGGTGCAGTTCTCAGTGCCACTCCAGCACAGTGAGCCTTTGTAACTCTGGTTCTCAGAGGAGCTCCGTGCCGCTCCAGCTGGCCCGTACCCAGCCAGGTTTTCTCATGTCGGGGCACTGACAATCAGGCATGGAGGGGTATAATGGATACAAGGGAATTTTGAACATTTTTTTTTTGCTTTCCAAAATAGCAACTACTTGATACCATTTACAGAACACACTGGGCACAAAACTACAGATCACTGCTCCAGCATTTTAACAGCTAACAGAGCCTTTTTTCACATAGAGGTCTTTGTTTTATTGCATTCACTGTGGTTACTACTCTGCTGGGAGCTCTAAATACAGCAGGAACAATACTTTTACTGTAGCACATTTAATAGTGTTGTATACCAATGCTACCACACTGTGTCGAAAGACTCATGTTTGGCAGCTCCGAGTGCTTAACACTTCAACATGGATGGAAAGTAACAATCTAATCACAAGAACCTTCATTACCTTGACTGAAAAGCTTGCACTTGACATTCTAACATCTGTTATTCTACTAACACTTAAAACATTTTATTAATAACTATTGTACACCAAACTTCTGTGTTTCAGTCGGGATGATGAGCTTTTCAAAGTCACCAGTGGTGGAATGTAACTGAGTACTTTACCCAAGTACAATTTTGAGGCACTTTTACTTTACTTGAGTATTTCCATTTTATGTAACTTAAGACATCTACTTCACTACCTTTTGAGAAAAATAACGCCACTAGATTTAGCTTTCAGCTATAGTTACTTTTCAGGTTGAGATTAAACATCAATTCAACCCATTCAAGCCGGGAAAGCGGATACGTCGTTTTGTAGTATTTGTAGTTTTTTCCACCTATTTTCGGTTTCTTGGCCAATGAAATCATCACAATAGATGTGGGAGTGTCGCAATGCACCATGGGACTTCTCCAGAACTGAAATCATGGCGGAAGACGACTATAGCGGAGGGAGCTCAGATATAACAGCTATAAGCTCTCAAATACTTTTTGAATTTCCTTTCTATCTGCTATAGAGGCTGAAAAATCTATTATTTAGTAGGAAGCGGTGACACTTTTGTTGAATTTCCAGAAAACTTCAGGTTTTAGGGTTTTAGGCCTAAATGGGTTAAAGTGATTAGACATGTTTTTAAATGAAACCCCATATTAAAATGAGCCCTATCTTTACAATATGAAAACACTGCTTACAATACAAGAAATCTAATAATAGGTTTGGAATATATAAAACAATCTGAGTGGGGGAATTCTACATAAAGAGTACTTTTACTTTTGATACTTTAAGTATATTTTGTTGGTGATACTTTTGTCCTTTTACATAAGTATGTTTTGAATGCAGGACTTTTACTTGTAGTGGATCATCATTTCAATCATTTAACAGTAAGGTATAATTACGTTTACTGAAGTAAGGGGTCTGAACACTAGAGAGGGCCAGTGTTTGGTTTGTCAGGGTTTTTACATTAGACTCCATGCAGACATGAATGACTCACTCTAAGCTAATTAAAACAGAATTACTCTTAGTTTTGAGTGATTATACATCAATGTGAACATAATTATGACTATTATATTCCATTCCTGCCAATAGATCCCCTTATATCATACATTCTGCTGCTTTAACTGTACTGTTTTGGTTGTGTCACTGCTGTCGTTCATCTAATTTTAACTCTTAGCAAACAGATATTTCCTAGCTAGAAAACATATAAGACATAAGTGAGTAGAAGACGTAAGTGGAGTAAGTGGTGAGCAAAAGCAGAACTAAAAAGTAGAGGAAATATTGGACTAAATTCATCATTTTTGTGGGATCCCTCAGGGGTTTATTGCGGTCCCTTTGTACTATACCCAACTGTATGTCCCTTTAAAGTCTTGTTTTATATCATGCCTCACTGAAATGAAATGAAAACTGAAATGTAATTGGATGTCCAATCATTTCCCGCGATTGACAGACTCCAAATCAGGAATATTTAGGTAACTGTCCCAGCTGATCCCAGCACAAGCACCATTAACCCTTAATAAGGCACTCATTGAAATACTTACAAATTCCAAATTTCAAACCTAGAGAGTATTGGCGGATATTACATACAGCCAGAATGTGTTAAAAAAAAAACATCCGGACCCGGGGGAGGGGGTAATATTTTGAGAAATAAATTTACGAGATGGCAAATGGCGAAAGTGGCAAATCTACGAGAAAAAATTTGCAGATTTATGAGATTTAAAGTGGTGAATCTGCGAGAAAAAAGCTTTTTTCCCCACTTTTTTCTCGTAAATCTGTGACTTTTTTCCATGCAGATTTGCCACTTTAAATCTATTAAATCTGCGACTTTTTCTTGTAGATTTGCCACTTTAATCTAGTAAATTTGAAACTTTTTTCTCGAAATATTTTTATTTTTTATTTTGGATATCCGCTGAAGTTACCAAATACGGTTCTTCGCCCGATAAAGGGTTAACAATGTTTCTCATGTGATAATACTTTGTGAAAAAGTGGCAGCTTTGAAGAGCATCATTGAACTAAAGAAATAGTTGGTAGGTTATGTGGTGTAACTTCTGTGACATGAGGTGACTGTGGAGGCCGTGAAAAAAGATTCACATACCTCATCAAAGCACTCAGCAACTACTCGAGCCTTCTTTGTGATGTTTCTCCAATCATTTATTAATTCAAGTCTTCCTTTTGTTTGCCACCTTTCTGCAGCTCACGGCCGACCGGAGAAAGGCACAGTTGTCCTGAAGTCTGAGATGACCCCATCAATAGCGACATTCATCATTCAGTAACATGCAGTCTGTCTGTTTTGTCAGAGTTAAGAGGTGAAAATAAATCACAGCTTAAGAGCAGGGAGGCAACAGGAGGTTTAACAACAACCTTGCAGCTCCTCCTCTGCCTCTCCTTCCACGCTTTCTGCACAGATGCACAGATAAGAGCAGACAATACACTTCTTTGAATGCAGACAGGGAGGAGAAGAGTTTGACTGATGAGCACACACACACACACACACATTATCAGGATTTTCGAGAGGTTTGTGACAGGCACATCTCCATGAGTGTGTTATCATCTCTCTTTATGAGTCTCTGACAGGAAGTGGGGCTGCACTCTAAATTACACGTCTCTGAGTCCACAATCTTGTCTGCCGAACAAAACAGTTGCCTCTTAACTGTCCCTCTGCGAGACAAAGCCTTTTTACATTTATGGTCAAAGGAACAAGTTATTGCAGGTACACGTGCACACACACACATACACACTGTGGCTTGTCCTCAGCGATGAGATGTTTGTGATGGAGGAGTGTGTATAAAACAAGCAGGCAGCTGAAAGGGCACTTTGCCACTTGGCACACGGCCATTTTCCATTTAACGTCCCCTCCTTTCTCCTCCATTTCACCCTGCATGCATCAACCTGGAGTTATTTCCACCTTGCTTCTCTCTTTCTTCGGAATGCGCACTTTTAGATTTCACCACAATCCATCATACAGGAGTGTGTTTGGGCTTAGAGGTACCCTTATGTTGGTGTGTGGCCAGACTCTTTTTTTTAAGACTAAGAGAGCTTCTCTGTTTTGGTGATCAGATTGTCATCACATGGGAGGAGAGGGGGGAACGAGGACAGATGTGGAGGAGGAAGGAGCAGTGGGAAAGATTACCAGGCGGAGCAGCTACTCTTACAATAGTTTGGCAGGAGTTCACGTTCCAGCTTAGTACCACCCTTTTTTCTACTCCTTTTAGTTGTGCTTTCCTATATATCTTCTGTCAAATCAAGTCATTTTAACTATTTCTCCCCGAGTTGAATTCGTGCCTGTCTTTCTCATATCCCTCCTACATATCCCCTTTTTTTTGCCATTTGCCAAAGCCACAACGCACTTAAAACAGGCCTGCAGTCAGTTTCTGAAGGTCAGGTTTGATGTGACAGCAAGTGGGAGGGAGAAGAGAGGGGGAACTGTTTAAGCTGGCCGTAATCCACGAGTCCTCCACAACACCACGCTATGATGAAAGAGGGAGAGAGTTGGAGCGAAGCAGTGTGGTGAGTTGAGACTCTATTATCATGATGTAAACATGAACACAGGCCCCACAGATGTGGTTACCTGACACAGAGATAAACCATCACTTTTCTCAATCACCTCTACAGCCGACATGTGCGTCAACGTGTGTTTCACTTTGAACTCACACACACACACACGTCTCGGCCCGCTCGATACATGGACAGTACTTTGATGATCATTTCAAGAACAGATCAAAGACTTTATTCAGTTTATCTAAGACTGTGCTCTTTCTGAACTTGTAGCTTCACACTTGATTGAACAAAGTTGTTCGTTTCAGTTTTCTCCTAAACTTCAGTCTGAAAGTAAAGCGATAAAAAGTGTGTTCAGATGGATTCTTAGGCACAGCACGGTTACATGTAAATTCAATGGTCAAATGTAGCACAAACTGAAGGAATTCATGTGCATTTCAACCCACTACTGTTATGCAAATATAATAGAGTTGGTGGCTCTAATTCTCCAGCAGAGTACCATTTAACCATCACAGAGGAAGAGGGAGCAACAAGATGGCGTGATTAAAAGAGCCACAGTCAACTCTTGAGTGTTCTAAAAAGAGCACACACGTTATTATCATAGACTGTATATAAATAACAGAAGTAGTGACCGTGACGTAGGGTGGCCATTTCCTTCACATCAATAAGGAGGACACTTTGCATACACGGGACAGGCAAGCAGATGTTTGTTTGGTATGATCCGGTTTTCAGCAGAGTTGTACTCCGATTAGCTCGATGCTAGTCAGTGCTAGCATGTCTCTCGATAGCTGCTTTGCCTTTGCTGCTCACATCTACATCGATTCGACATGATGTACAAAAAAAATTAAAGTCATCCCTCTTACTTTTTGTAAGAAACACGTGTTCCTTTGCCCATTCTGGGTTAAAGGAGGTCTTTCGCTTTGGCATTTTCAGACTTTCAGTTGCTGAGAGCTTGATTGACAGCCTGGTGGAAGCAACTGGCGTGTAGCGAATCAACACATGGCTCATTTGAATATTCAAATGAGCAAAAAGTATTCAACTAACAAGGTAACGTGTCAAAAGGCAGACCTTTTTTGTTATTTTCTCAAAAGGAGGATAAATGAGTGTCCGGCTTAAGGCTGTGTCTGCGGCCGGATAGGGCATTTAAAAGCCGGACTGTCCAGCCTAAAGCCGGACGAATGGCCACCCTACTGTGACGTCACCCATCGGTTTGTGGCCCGTTGGAAGCATCAAGATCAGCGTTACACTCGTCGCCACCTTGCGTCGCCATCTTGTTTCCGATTCGGGGGTCAGACCATATTTGGACTGTGGAGGAGGAGAGGGATCTGATCACTGACTACAGCCTCTCTACAGCCTTTATGCCAAGAAAAAAACTGATTCAGGTATACAGCCTGCTTTTTTGTTGTTTTTTCCCCCACTAAAGACATTCTTAAATCTGGACCTTCTTGCTGGACCACTTTAAAGTAAAAAAAAAATCAGCCTGTTCCTTCCATGCTGCACCATATGTGTATGAAGAATCTGTCTGTCCACAAAATAGTCTCACAAAGGACGAGAAACTCCATTTAGCCACACACACACACACACACACACACACACAGTCACCAGTTCCCCCCAGTGGAAACCTGATCCTCTTCATATTTCCAGTTCAAACGCTGAGAGAAATGCCTGAGAATTGCAATTTGGTAGAGAGGCATGGCAACTCAAACAACAACGGCAGCAGAACCTAATGAACTTTGTGGGAAAAGATGAAAAGAAATTAGCTGCATGGCAGATACATAACGTATGTCTGTGAGCATGAATAAAGACAGGTTCCCATAGTGTGGTTTAACTTAGAAGGAACACTGCTGCTCGGACTATTTAAGGAAGAAAAGTGTGCATAGTGATCTGTGAGTGTGTGTGTGTGTGTGTGTGTGTGTGTGTGTGTGTGCAGCCACACAAGCATGTGCTTATCTTAAAAATGCAGCAATCAGCAGCTAGTATCAAGCATAATGATTTCTTAAGCGTTTATCATGGATTATAATAGCCAAGTAATGGGTGCATGTAATGGAGAACCACTGTATACTGAAACCACAGCACAGGTCTTTAGTGCACCACTATTGTAGTGTAACACTGTTATCCATCAGGGCGGGGAAAGGCACGACTGAAATCAACAGTGTTTGTTTTCATTTCAAACAGACACATTTCACTGTGCACGTTCGGCCCCAAAAAGCCTAGAGCGATGCATGATGGATAGAGTGGAGGACAAAGAAAAGACAAAAGGGGAGCAGCCCTAAACGTAGGCTACATCCAAACTAATCTCTTTTCAAGGCCCCGGATCTTGGTGCTTTTTAATATTCCAAATGTAGAATAAAGTTCAGGACATTATTCATGTTTATTCCTCTCCATCAGCTGAATGGCCGTGGACTGGCAGGTAGGCAGGCACTCTCTCATTGGAGCAGTGCGAGCTTGCCAAGCTATAAAAGCAGCTATAAAAATCACCTCCAGAACCAGCTCAGATGCCGGCCATATGGCTGCGAGTTTAACAAGGACAAACTGCACCTCCTCACAGCTGCCTGCTCTCTCGGGTTCAATCCTTCCCTGTTTCTGTTTTTTTTCTTCTTCTTTAATTCCCTCCCCATGTATCTGAGTCCTTTGTCCCCTTTAGTTAGTCCATTGTCTGCTTATTGAGTTAGCTTTTTTCCTGAATCCACTGGTCACTTCATTAATGGAGACAGTTTTAAGAAAGCAATAGCATAAAGAGTTCTGCTTTATAATGTGCTGCTACGTTCCTGCAACAGTCTAATTCATGCAAGTTAAGACTTTTTCTTCTGCTGTGAGCATGATGAATTCTCACACAAGAGAATGTTTGAATTTCTTGAGGTATCGGTGCCACATTGAGCTAATAGTGCTAATTCAAGCCTTTTTTGACATTGAGCTAATAATGCTAATTCAAGCCTTTTTTGACATTGAGCTAATAATGCTAATTCAAGCCTTTTTTGAACCAGACCTATGTTATATATTTTGCTGAGTGGTGTACCTACATTAACCCCAAATGTTTTCAATTTCAAACCCAGAGAAATCTGTCATTTTAATCAAAGTAATGGTCCATTTCATTTGCTAGACTGTATATGGCGCCATTTCCCCTTTGAGCAAGTCTCAGTGTTGTGGTTGTGTTATGACCCAAGGCCAGGCAGTCATAAATTGACTTTTTATCCAGATTCACGCCAACTTTATGCCAAATTTATGCCAAGTTTACGCCAAGTTAATGTAAAATATCCGCCAAATTTTCCACAATACACTTTTTAGATCTTGGTTGACTTTAACTACAACCCTGATTCCAAAAAACTTGGGATGCTGTATAAAACGAAAAGCAAACATAAAGCTGACCAAACACCCATTAAAGACATCCTGTGTCTGCAAAACAGCACCAGAGAAACATGTGATGTAAAACTGGGAGTATATAATCTTACCGCATCACTTGACTTCTGACACCAACCTTTGACGAATCTGCCGTTTAACGAGCAAAAAGTGAGTGCATACTACTCTATAATGGTTGTTTATTTGTATGTTGGGGAACACCACCCGTTAGTCAATGGAAGAAAACATTTCTAGCGTGTATTTCAATGATCGAAAGTCTGTGGATACTTTCTGAACCTCCTGAGAGATGAACACTGAAGAATTGCAATTACATCAAAGTCGGTGAAGACAACTTACTTCATACCAATCTATCTATGATTCGTTACTACTTCACAATTTCTGATCTCTTCATAATGTACTTTATTACCTGTGTCTTTTTTATCTACTGCTGATTTTAATGTGTCTGAGTTTTCTCTTAGTCTTTTGTTTTTTGTTTCTGGTTTCTGTAACACTTTGAGATATCTGTATGTAAAGTGCTTTACAAATAAAATGTTTTAATTTGGTTCCTATAATAACCATGCATTTAATTGTACTCTTTTTAGTTAATTGAAAACACATGATTGAATTTAAGATGATGAAAAACCAAAGATGGCTCCCTTTTTTTTCAACTTCAGTCATTTGTCAACAATATGCATTTTGGTCTACAAATACACTGGTGCCGGCACTTCTTCATCCCCTGGGCCCCTTTTCTTTTCAGCCAGGTTTCAGCTCTGCCGCCCTGTCATTAACTCTGAGCTTTAATTAACCGACACACCTGTCACCACAGACACAGCAGGTCATACTGGGGACGCTGGGGAATTCCCGCTAAAACTGTATTGCTCATCAGATTACGGAGCCCGCATGTAGTTGTTGATCCACTCCAAAGAAAATAGTGCTGTCGAGAATCTTTTCCCTCCACAGGTGTTGCGGTTGAGGTAGGTTTGCCTTGCCCAGCGTGCTTGTGTGTGTTTGTACATGAAGTGAGCGGGTGGGAGCAATGCTAATGGGGACATCTGTGGGATTGGGCGCGCAGAAAGCGAGGGGCAGCGGGTTTGTTGGTTGTCTGCCATGCTAACAAGCAGAGTTAAAAGCCCAGAGTGACAGCCCTATTAGAGACTAATGGAGGCTGAGACAGCTGAGACCCTGACACACATACACACACGCACACAATAAAAGACCACCACGCCCAAGTACAACCAAGTGACTCCCCCCTGAGCTCCACTGCCTGTCTTTACCTTCATCCCTCCTGTCCTCCATCCCCGTAGTTAAAGATCTTTATGGGTGAGGGAGTGGCACAGGGACGGGCCGATTGGATGGGCTCTCATGCTATCAGCCATCCCTGGAGGTAACAGAAGGTCAAGGACTCTCATTTTTCATCTCAGCCAATTACCCTCCCATTCCAACCCGGCTTTCCTCTGTCTCTCCATCTGGCCCTCTCACCCTGCTGCGCTCAACCCGGCCCTCTAATCGCATCCATTCTGCCTCACATGAATGCACACACACACATGCATGTCACTTTGCACACACAGTCCCACACTGTCCTTCAAATAAAAAGCTCAGATAAGATGAAACACTGCAATTGTTCAATAAATTAAGTCAAAATAAAAAAAAAAAGAATCATCTCCAATTAACATTCCTCTCCCAGCTTCATCTGTCTGCGTTCTGCTCTATCACAGATTAGTGCTGGGTCCCTGCTGTATTCAATCCCACAAGGACGTCTGAGACTATGGTCTGGTTGTGTGTTTGGGTGACCCAGGGGTACAGTCCAACTCAAGTCCCCGGGGGAGAGGCTTGGGCAAGGCCTGACCTTCTTGCGCTCTGTGGTATGCTAAATATGTAGCAGGAAACAAGCTGATCATCTATCTGTCGACATAAAAAGAGGGACTGTTTGCCTGCAGGCCAGGATATGAAGGGACACTGCAGAGGACAGAGAACTAGACCACTGTGGTAGCTGTCAAATGTGTGTGTGTGTGTGTGTGTGTGTGTGTTCTTGTACTTCCTACATAGTGAGGACCGGAAAACGTTTTTAACCAACAGAGTGAGGACATTTTTGCAAAGTGAGGACATTTCGGCTGGTTCTCACTTCTTTAAAGGCTCTTGTTGAGATTTCAGACTTTGTTTTACGGTTAAAGGTTACATGATAATGATAATTAACTGAAATTGTATTGTGTGGTTACACAACTAACTAAAATTATAGTGAAATGTCCTTCGTATTCCTCTTTGTCAACTTTTTTCATACATAATGAAGATGGGTAAGACAAAGGAGATAAAGGCAAAATTTACTGTGACCTCTTTTAATCTCCCACCCAACAAATACCCCATTACAAAAAACTAAAACTAATAAAAACTAAACTAAAACTAGCAAACTCACTCTAAAAACTCATTAAAACTAACTGAATTTGAAAACAAAAATTCACAACAAAATTAAAACTAAAACTAATGAAAAATCCTATTATAACCTTGCCAGATAATTCACTATTCCAATGAGGGCCCTCACAAAGATAGAAGTACAAGTGTGTGTGTGTGTGTGTGTGTGTGTGTGTGTGTGTGTGTGTGTGTGTGTGTGTGTGTGTTGGAAGGCAGTAAGGGGGGTGGCAACGGGCGTGGGTGATGTTGGCGATTACTTCTAAGAGGGACTACAATTAACCCTTAGCTTCTCTATGACCCTCTCATTCCCATACTTAACCTCTCACTGAGGTCACAGGGCTACAGGCTCTAAGTGGCCCATGGGTCTCTAACAGGGCATTTCACAAATGAATCTGTGACAGTGAGAAGGAAACAGAAGCCTACAGAGTATAGACATATATGTAGCTGCATCGGTATACAGACTGGCTCAAGTTGTAAGTATTCATAGTGAGTGAGTGAAAATTTCAAATTTTTGCCATTTTATTAAACAAAGTACTACACCAGGTACAGTTTAACACACATGTTACACTATGGCCCTCATTTATCAAATGGGCATACGACAGAAAGTGAGCGTAAAGTGGGCACGCAATCATTGCATGTGAAGTCTTTACAATAGGGGTGTTTCCATTACAGTCCAATACCCGGAATGAGGCGGGTCTCACTCGCAGAAACGCCCCTAATTTGAATATAATACTCATAGGCTAACAGTTAGCTCTTTAGCAGTACAGTGTGTATGTGCTGCTGCTGCAGGTGTTCACTTAGCGATCTCTGTTTGTTTGCACCAAGCACGGACACTCTGTGCACAGTTTGCATGCCCGTTTGTTTGTGACCAGCAGCTATACTCTGTGCATAATTAGTCATGCTGGTTTGTTTTG
This sequence comes from Centropristis striata, assembly GCF_030273125.1. Classification (NCBI taxonomy): domain Eukaryota; kingdom Metazoa; phylum Chordata; class Actinopteri; order Perciformes; family Serranidae; genus Centropristis; species Centropristis striata. The sequence goes on along the minus strand of NC_081525.1, from coordinate 5,138,455 downwards.
GTATGGTCGAAACTGTCGCTAAGCGATTACAAAAACCATACCTCACCTCCGGAGTCCCGTAAATCCCTCTGGGGGCCTTTTTTGTAATGGAGACAGAGATATCTGTACCATGTTTCGTGCCAATCGATCAAACTTTGTTGAGATTTTTACTGTGGATAAAAGTGGTTAAGAGATCGTCTGTCCGTCTGACACTGCCATGCCAAAGCAAAATGCTAGTACAGCTAAAAAATTATTGAAAAGCCAGTTGATGAATAATGTCAGCATTAAAATCAATCAACCGAAAAAGGCCTTTATTACCAGGAGATGGCTCCAGCCTGAGCAACTACGAAATGAGGACTAGATCAACATTATACAAGACATTTACAAAATGGAAAAAGTGACTTTTCAACTAAAATTGCAAATGGACTTATTTTACAAAACTTGGTCAAAATGGACAGAATATGTTAAGCCTACAAGTTCTGACTTTATGTAACTAACGACTGCTGCAAATAATGATGCTAGGAGAAAATGATGATGCTGTGTGATATAGGTACCCCCCACCCCAACTGTTCCTGTTCTTTGTTCTGTATAAAATGTTTAAAAATTCCTCAATAAAAAGTGAATTTTTAAAAATAAAAATAAACCAATCAACCTAAGAGTGTAAGCAAGCTTTGCTGGAGCCGAAGTAACAGGGAAGATGTCTTAAAAATGTTGCACAAAATATAGAATTTCCCATTTCTTCTAGCCATGAAAACTGGGAATATTTCACTCATATAGCTCTGATATCCAGAAGCCTCCTGTGGTTTTAATGAAGTACTGGAAGAAGCAGAGATAGAAGAGATAGTGTGGAAGAAAATATTTGATTGAATTTCAAAGCTACTTAAGGGAAAAGATTGTGCATTGGGAATATTAGGGCTCAAGTGGTAAAGGGTTTCATGGAGATGGATTCTGAGTACCATGTATATAGCATGAAATTAGGTTTCAGCAGCTTTTTGATGTATTAGCGATGTTAATGGCTGTAAGTCACACTGCTAGAACTTTCTTCATACAACTTTCATTTCCTTCTAAATTCAGATGAGGTGCTTATCACTGCAGGCCGTGTTTATGTAGAGATTTATAAGAGGCAGAGAGAGTGCACGCTGATAATGAGTGAGTCAAGAAGTGAGGAGAGAGACCTTTTCCTCCTCCACGATAACTTTCCTGCTTAAATTTCCACCAACAAAATGTCAGCCAAGATCAGCGATTTATTATGACTCATTAACTGTGCTCGTACCGTATTTATGACCACCACCATTGTGATTCCAGGAGGATGAGAGTCCCTCTGCCCCCACAGGAGGGACTCACAGTTTGGGCATGCCCTCCATGGAGCCCCCCTGGCTCTTGGTGCAGAACTCTGGAGCCAAGCTGCCTGCAGCGGCTCCCCAGAGAGGTCGAAGGGGGGTATGGAGAGTTTAGAGGGCTGGGGGAGGATGATTTGTCAAGCAGATATGCAGCAGTTGACTGCAGGTTTTGATCTAGACATCTGCACAATACATCTGGCTAAATTAGCCACACAATGTTGTTTATTTTTCAGGACACAGACACACAATGCAAAGCAGAGCAAAGAATGGAGTGTTGCTATTCTCTTTACACACAGCAAAAAAAGAAAAGTTGGGTGAACTCAAAATTTCAAGGCAACAAACTTCGATACAATTTTAAGTTGGACAATAAAACTAAATATTTTAAGTTTTCTTTTTGAGTTTGCTCAACTCTGAATTTCTCTGGCACGATTGTAAAGCCGCTATGAATATCAGCTAATGTTGTGACCACAATTTTGAGTTAGCATTGATACGCTAATGGCTACTCTTGTAGCTGTAACAAGCAGCGCCGCTAGCATCAGTTAGCCGCTAGCTTTTGTTAATGAACGAATTTCACCACAAAGAAATAAGAGTTAGCAGAACTATTGTCCCTTGTTGTGAACCCCAACTTAAAGATATAAGTAACAACAACTCACAAACTTGTTTTTGAGCAGACAACTGGCTTCCTTTGTTGTGCTAACTTACATTAATACCCTAAATGTCAATAATTTATATTTCCAAGTTTTACCAACTTAAATCACTGTTTTAGGCCAAAAAATACAAGTTGGCTTTTTTTTGCAGTGGAGTGCATAAGGTCTTAAATATGGATCATGCATGTATTGTTTGGACATAAAGGCTTTGACAGTTCAACTCAAAGTGAACAATAGTCAAAGAGTTTGAAGAAAGAGACGTTTCTACAGTGTTTGAAAGACGCTGTCAGCACTTATTCTGAAATGAAAAGAAAGACAGAAAATGAGATAAAGACAACAAAAACACAGCTGGTAGTGTGAGATGAGAGGAAATGGTCTCAGGTTTGAGTTGTGAAAACACACTCTCGCTCTACTTTGAATACCCCGGTCCCTTCTTGTGAGGGGAACTACGACCCACCATTCACATTGGTACTTTTACTCCCACTGTACTTTGAGGTAAAGTAACGTACAGTTACACTTTTACGTTCTATTCAATTCAGTTTGTTTGTATTTAATAACTTTAAATAGAAGGTATATTAATGTAAGTTGATAGTTACTTTATCATAAACAAACAATTACATGATAATTATTAGTTCATTAATAGTTTTGCAGTCATTATAACATTTTTAACACCATATTAAGTATGTAAATGATTACAAAATGATTCTTATACCTTTAAGAAATTGTTTGAAAAAACATTTAAAGATTAAATATGTATAGAATTTTGTAAATGGTTAATAATTGGTTTATAAACCATCTATAAACATCACTTAGATGGTTATTGTAAAGTGTTACCAGTGACTTTAAAAACAAACAAAAAACCCCCCCTACAAAATAACAAACTAAAAAAAGGATATAATTATAGTAAAATAATGTGTCTAATTATGAATTAAATGCATGTTATTAATTACCAAGTGTTTTTTGGGGAAATATCTTAAATATGGCATGCATGTCTATGTGTGAGGCAGAAAATAAATAAATAAATAAATGGGTAAATAGATAAATAAATAATGTCTATTTGAAAGAAAAAAGACAATTAGTAAGGTAGTAATAAGGCAGGAATGGAGAAGAAAAAAAAAAAAAACCTTCTCTTCCAGTAAGCAGATACCACTGACAGTGATTCACTGGAAGTTCACACCAGCACCTGGTTCAGAGCAAAGATAACTGCTTCGTGGGGTATTTTTATTTTGTACAGTCATCCATATTACTAATATTTTGAGGAGAAATTGCCTTTTTTCACTCCACCTCTTCACAATTCTCTAAGATTCTGTTTCTCCTTTTTTTTTAAGCTGTCCCGCTTGCCTATGCAGGACCAAAATATCTCACTAAAAACCTTTTTCTCAGTCACTTCTGCCAACTGAAACTTCGGTCAGTTTGAGCATGTTTGATTTCCTGAATTGTTATTCACACTCGTGTGTCAGAGGAAGATGTTAAAGTCTCTCGTAGAGATGATGTTGATGATGTTGGTTTATAGGCCTGCAGAATGAGAATGGAAAGTACAGCCTGGGATCAGTTAGAGCCACATGACAACATTCGGTACTAAGACGTTTAAATAAGCCTGGATGTCAAGTCATACAGTTATATATTTGATCCAGAATCCCTGTTATAAAGGGTTTTTATGTATTATTAATGAAGGCTATAAAAAGAGGAAGAGCCTGGGAGAGACAGGAATTGTTGCTCTTCTCTTCTGTGCAAACGTGAGGAGTGTGATTACAGAGAAGATGCTCCGCTTGGCAGGATCCACAGCAGATTATTGTTTAAATTACATGAACATAAGAACTGTCTTTATCTCTGCAGGTCTGTCATTTGCCTGACGTGCAATTCTGCTACTGGGTCATTATGTTGTACACAACCGCATGCACACATGTTTGCACATGCGCACAGGCGGACTCATGCACGTGCAGGACACAACCACAAACATTCATGCATTCATGTCTGTCTCTCTCTCTCTCTCTCTCTCTCTCTCTCTCTCTGAATACAAGTTAATGTCATTGCATTTTTGTATTTATCAACTTAATGTTGGGCTGAATTTTGAATTGTGTAATGAAACATAAACTATGATTATTCTGCAGCTAAGGTGCATATTTTACCATTTTCAATATAGGATAAAACCTTTTTTGGAAAGACTGAAAACACTTTCTCTAGGTGAGTGTTTCCCATCTGAGGGAGAGACATTGCCAACTTCCATGGTGGATTAGAACACATTTTACAGCCCTGAAAAGCCTCCAAAATGTAATACAAGATGGAGTTATTTTAAACCTTTCAAGTTAGTGACTGTTAGTGATTCAAAGAACCTGGTCTCACAGAAATCCGTGAAATAGCCACGGATTTCGCTTAACTCAAAATCTGTGGAATAGCCACGGAATCACTCAAATTTCCGTGAAACTGACATGGATTTCGCTACAATGCAAGTCAATGACAGTCATATCCCGTGGCTATTGGTGTGTTCCAAGTCACGTGACTTTCAAGGTCCCAGCGGTCAGAACAAAAAACATGGCGGACAGTTTTCTAATTTTTTGTGAAAAACCAATATTTTGACTTAATTTCTGCATAAAAATGGATTTTGATCACATTTCTAGCGAGAAATATATGTTTTATTTTCTAAATATTCACTTAGTGAATGTACATAATCACTTTGTATGTTGGAATAGCCACGGGATATGACTGTCATTAACTTGCATTGTAGCCAAATCCGTGTCAGTTTCACGGAAATTTAAGCGATTCCGTGGCTATTCCATGGATTTTGAGTTAAGCGAAATCCGTGGCTATTTCACGGATTTCTGTGAGACCATGTTGGATTCAAAGCTTAACAGCATCACAGCAACCATTGTGCATTTAAGTTTATATTCCACTCAGAAAATGGAAGATAGCAAGCTAGCCTACCTAGTTGCTAATGTTAATGTTATTTCAACACTGGCAGCTCTAGAGCTGTCATGGTAAAGATATATCTTCTCTGCTCTGGGTGGCTCAACAGTGGGAAATGCTGCATTGTGAGATGATGCACGTGCAGATCCAAAGTTTGCAAACGTGAAGCTGTAGCCTACACTGTTAGCACGGCACAAGAAGTAGAATGAATGAGAGTATGAGTCAGTCACACTATGGTGAACACAGATGAAACGCTGGCACTGGAAGACCCATCTGTGGCTTTCAAGTCAGCTGTGACAGCAACAAAAAAGAGAGTTGTGTAATGAATAAGAACAGTGGGTAAGCATCACCGTTAGAAGATGTGAATTAAATGACTTCACATATACTATACGGCAGTAGTTTTCAACCTTTTGGAGTCGCGACCCCCAATTTAACATGCATGTTGTCCGCGACCCCGGCTCACTGAACACAATCTCACACGCACAGTTCAGATCACCCAAAAAAGACACAAAATGACCAAAAGAGACACAAAATGACAAGAAAAGACACAAAATGACCAAAAAAAGACACAAAATGACCAAAAAAAAGACACAAAATGACCAAAAAAGACACAAAATGACCAAAAAAAGACACAAAATGACCGAAAAGACACAAAATGACCTAAAAAAAGACACAAAATGACCAAAAAAGACACAAAATGACCAAAAAAGACTCACAATGACCAAAAAAAGACTTCTAAATGGGGCCATTATTTCGAACTATTAACATCAAATTGTCTTGAAGAGCGATTGAGACCATAATGTTGACCTAAAAAAAAATTCTGAGGTAATAAATCAAAGGAGAAGTTTTCTCATTTTGCATTTAAATTAATGGACAGAAATCTTTCTGCAGCCACACTTAGCACCCCCTACTGGAATTTTCGGTAGAATGCAGCTTAAGGCACTTCCTGGTTTGCCTCCCTGCTCAGAGCAGGAGGTTGCCGCCTGGTCAAGATGCTGTCAGTGTTGTGTTTGTCCAACAATCTCTTACTTGTGTGTGTTGTTTCTGTTCTCCTATGTGTTTTACCTTCTTCTATCGTGTGAATGGTGCTTGAGTTTTGCTACTGTGTGTTTGTGTAGTCCGTGGTGGAGAGGAGGTCAAGTGGCTCAGGTCCAATCTGTTTGGCACCTCCAGGATGTTACTTTTTATTTTATTACTTGTGACCAAATAAGTGCAAAAGTTGAAACAAACACCATGGCTTGCCTTTTGACTTTAAATTCAGATCTCAGACCCTGCAGTCCAAACTGAAGAAAAGTGATATAACAGATTGGTCTGCGCTCAGTTAATTGTCCCCCTCTGTCTCCAGCTGTCTCTCTTTCATCCCTCTCTCGGAGCGACGTGGCTGAGGTCCAGTTTCATGGGCTTAAATTGAATCAGGAAAATCAACTTCGTCTTCATCCTCATCTTTAATGAGAGAGGTGGAGGGATTTCCAAGGTGCTGCTGGGCCTTGTTTTCTTTAGAAAGGTCTCGCTGTTCTGGGAAGGAAGCCTAGAGAAGTGGATTAACTAAAACCCAAAGGAAGGAAGAAACAGATATGCTGGACCACATCACAGTGCGCACACACAACCTCACGAAGAGCAGAAACAAAACGGGACAGAGAGGTGTTATAAGAGCTCTTAGGAGGTTACTCCCTTCCAGCTCCGAATCAAACGGGACCAGAGAGGAGAAGGAAAGGAGGAAAATCTAAAACACATTTTCACCCTTCGCCCTGACATGTGGAACCTGTACTGGGAGTGTTTTCTTTTCATCTGGCTGTGATGGGGCTCAGGGGTTTCCACAGCGTCCCCTCTGCCCTCTGCTCCCAGGAGGGCTGTGCTGACCTATTCATCAACCAGGACACCCTCTCGCTGAGAACAACAGCACCTTCACAGCTTCATGCTAAGGCTCAGTCCTCTTCCCTAGCTGCAGCATCTCACCACCTCGCTAAGTGGTGCCGTATCCTATTGTGCTGGCCTGGGTGTTTGGCTGAACCCACAGTCATTCATAAGAAGCTGTGACTTCCAGTAAGGTTATCTCCTCACACGAGAGTGAAATGGCCCCTTCGATTGTGTTTTAATTAACTGGAATATCTTGCCAAAAGTTCAACAGTGCATCTGGACTGCACAGCAAGCTCTGATTGTTTGTGGGAAGCTGGAGTGTGGGTGTAACAAAGATCATGTAGACCATGTTTGTGTGTGTGTGTTAATACATGAATGATATGTAAAGATGCAATGGGGAAGTTATATGAGTAACTAAATGTGATTTACATTGACAAATTTCTTGATGATTAATGTCAAATTGATAGAAGATAAAAACAAACAAGATGTAAACAAAACCACAAAGGGTCGGGTTGGCAGTTTCAATAAGAGGAGTCATACTGAAAATAAAAAGTTGCCCTTTTAACTTCCAAAAAGTTCAACAGTGCATCTGGACTGCACAGCAAGCTCTGATTATTTGTGGGAAGCTGGAGTGTGGGTGTAACAAAGACCATGTAGACCAGTGATCATCAACTGGCGGCCCGTGGGCCGAATCCGGCCCGCCGAACTGTACAATCCGTAACTTTTCCTGATGGTATCAGAACAGAACAGGTCACAAATAATGATTGCACATCAAATAAAACGTGACTCATAAAGGCTAAAAATGCCTTCAGTTTTGTAATGACATCAATAATAAATAAACATTAAAATAATGTTATGCCAAAATGTGTTTTTTTATTTAATTTTATTTGAGGGTCTGGCCCCCAAGGTGACTGTCCAGTAAAATTCTGGCCCTCCGACAAATGTAGTTGGTGACCCCTGATGTAGACCATGTTTGTGTGTGTGTTAATACATGCCTGATATATAAAGACGCAATGGGGAAGTTATATGAGTAACTAAATGTGATTTACATTGACAAATTTCTTGATGATTTATGTCAAATTGATAGAAGATAAAAACAAACAAGATGTAAACAAAAACCAAAAAGGGTTGGGTTGGCAGTTTCAATAAGAGGAGTCATACTGAAAATAAAAATTTGCCCCTTTAACTTCCAAAGAGTTCAACAGTGCATCTGGACTGCACAGCAAGCTCTGATTATTTGTGGGAAGCTGTTCTATTCATATCAATGCACTAGAAACTTTTGCTGGATGGGAGAATGCAACCAGTGGCAGTTCTAGACCAGTTTTACTGTGGGGGCCAACGAGGGGCCAGTGTTTAATCAGAGGGCCACATTAAAAAACGTCAAAAATGATATTTAAGCATTCAAAACCTTTATTTTAGCTTATTTAAAAATGTCATTTAAATATATTTGGAAAGATACAAATACATTGGTTGAAACAATGAGACTTACCAACAATAACAATTATTTTTGTACGACAATGACATTTGTCATTTTTGTGCACAATCACTTTCTTTTATTTTGAAAGCTTTTATTGCACAATAAACTATTATACAATGTACACATTCTGGGTTCATTTTGTGTGCAATGAGATATTGTTTGAACAGACAATAGGTAAGAATTGTTCCGTTGTTCATCTTTATAAATTGATCATTGGTAACGTTTTATAATAAGGTCCTTAATAACCATTAATTAACAAGTAATAAGGCATTGTTCTCGCTTTAGATCCGGTAGTTGCAAAAAGCATAGTTAACTTATAGTTAACTTATAATAGATGAGCAATAAAGTATATTTTAATATCAATAAGCAAACCAAATAAGATTAATAAAGGCATGGCAAAGACATAATGGGTGGGTCATGGGTGTTTGTAATGCCATTATTAACACTTATATAAGCTTATAAACACACAATAATGTTAATAAGCATCTTGTAAGGACTTACAAGGGCCTTATTACTTGTTAATTAATGGTTATTACAAGGACCTTAATATAAAGCGTTACCTGATCATTTTATTATTAATTTGACACAGGGGCCACAGCAGGGGCCAAGGGCTTCTTCAACTGCTACATTGGGGGGAAAATTTGGAAAATTGCACCAGCAGGCCTCTTATTCATGCTGCTCGACATTATTAATTGTTAAAGATCATGTTTTCAGAGTGGATGCATCTCTAAAAGCATCTCAAGTGTAGCTAGAAAAGAGCATGTGTGGGTGTAACAAAGACCATGTACATGCGACCTGTTCCAACACTCACACAAACACTTTGACATCAGGGCTTTCCTTCCTCCTCTCCCCCCTTCAGTTTCAGAATCCCCCCCACAGCTGAGTGTGACGAGCAGCGGTGCGCCCACACACACTGCGTGGGGTCCATGTTAACGCTCTGCTGCGCATCAGTGACACTCTGCTGGGTGTCTCAGCGCTGGGATCCCCTCTCCCACACTGCTAACACCTTTCATATAGAACAGCATACTCCATGCAATGACATTCAGATAAAATCTGTGGTCTCATGAAAGGTTAGAGGGGTTTCGATAAATGTTTCTGCCAACGTATGCTCAGCTATCGAAGAATAACGATCTTCAGTGCGTGGATGAAATAAATATTGGCGTCTGATTTAATGTTTCTATCTGCTGTGAAAGAAAACTATTTACCCTTAATAGGGCACTCTTTGAAAAACTTGCAAATTTCAACCCTAGAGAATATTGGAGGATATTACATACTGCCAGAATGTATAAAAAAAACCATACGAAAATAATATTTTGAGAAAAAATGTTTACGAGATTAAAGTGGCAAATCTACGAGAAAAAAATGTGCAGATTTATGAGATTTTAAGTGGTTTTCCCCCCACTTTTTTCTCATAAATCTGCGACTTTAAATCTCTTAAATCTGCGCCTTTTTTTCTTGCAGATTTGCCACTTTAATCTAGTAAATTTGCATCCTTTTTCTCAAAATATTTCTATTATTTTTATTCATATTTGGCCATAATATGTCTTCTACCTCTATTGAAGAATAACTCTGTTTGTATGACTGTTTCTTGCAGATTTTTTTTCTAAATTTCTATTTTTACATTGGAGGTCAAGGTCAATAAAGTTAATATTATTATATTATTATCATACTGATTGGTCAGATGTCATGGTGTCACCGTCTGTGACGTAGTCTGATCTTTGCTGATTAGCAGGAAGAAATCCATTTTGATATCCACTGAAGTTACCAAATATAGTTCCTCGCCCGATAAAGGGGTTAATGCCAAATCACAGATCCTTTAGCAACTTAAACAACTGAGATCTGACCACACAGCTTTAGTGGTCCATCAATTTGGTCTCGACTAAAATAACTGTTGGATGGATTGCTGTGAAATGTTGTGCAGATATTCCTGAATCCAAAATCCAACATGGTGAAGCCTACACAATATGGTGATTCCCCGACTTTGTTTTTTCTGCCACCCTGAAGTTCTCATTTGTGACGGTTCTGTCTAGACTCATAACCCAATTTCTAATAAATTAATAAAACTAGATAATAATTTTTAATAATTTAATGAGTGTTGTTTTTCTTACTTTCATAGCTACAGACCGTGGTGGGCACAGTTCCCTAGAGATGCAACTTCTTTGGACTATTTGGTACCTCTTCGTTTTATTTTGAAATGTGGCTTCCGGTGTCATTGATTGCGGCAGTTATATCCAGTTGTTATTATTATTTTATTTTTTACAAATAAATACAATTGTAAATACAATGAGTTGTTTATGTTTTCCACACTGTTAGGCAGTTTTAACAATATGATATGAAATGAGAGTGTTATTTAGCGGTTACGGTTAGCGTTCGTTTAGCGCCACGAGCTCCCGTTAGCATGCTGGCTAACTACATTAGCATTCCAGGCTAGCGCTTAGCTAGGTCTTGCTAACATTTAGCTATTAATGTTTGCTGCAAATATTGGCTGTGTTTAAGCTTTGGGTCCGCTGTGTTTACTGCAATTCATTACTTTAATTCATAAGAAGACATTTGTTGATTATAGTTTAAAAGAGTCAATGTTTTGTTTATTGTAAAAAGTAAAAATAGCTATTTCATCAAATCAAATCAAACTTTATTTATATAGCGCTTTTCATACATATGAATGCAACACAAAGTGCTTTACAAAAAATAAGAATAAAAACAGACAATAAAAATGACAAAACCCACCCCTCCCATCCCCACATACACATCTCTATGTACACATACACATACATGCACACACAAGCACATAGACACGCACGCACACAAACACACACACACTCAGACTCAGACTCACACACAGCACATATTGATTGACAGTATAGAGACATGGCAAGGCACCGAGGATCCAGATGAGGAAAAAGCAGAAAACCATAAGTAAGAAAGTTTAAGTTACAATTTCATTAATATTATTATATGGAACTTGTTATATTTGATTTAATCATTTCAGGTTTATGACCTGTGGTCACCTGTGGTCATTTTGTGATAAAATAAAGGAAGACCAAGGATAACACAAGTTATTGCTTCAGTGTGCTTCCTGTCAAGCCTTTTCAGTAGGCTGAATTTTGAAAATCCGAACAGTTGGACCAATCAGACCACTGCATGGCACAAAACAAACCCCACAAAAGACACAAATGGTAAAATTAGGTAACGCTTTATATTAAGGTCCTTGTAATAACCATTAATTAACAAGTAATAAGGCCCTTGTAAGTCCTTACAAGATGCTTATTAACATTATTGTGTGTTTATAAGCTTATATAAGTGTTAATAATGGCATTACAAACACCCATGACCCACCCATTATGTCTTTGCCATGCCTTTATTATTCTTATTTTGTTTGCTTATTGATATTAAAATATACTTTATTGCTCATCTATTATAAGTTAACTATAAGTTAACTATGCTTTTTGCAACTACCGGATCTAATGCGAGAACAATGCCTTATTACTTGTTAATTAATGATTATTAAGGACCTTATTATAAAGCGTTACCCAAAATTAATATCCACACACAGCTTGTAGAATTAGAGGGAACTTCTGGGTTAAAATTTGACCTAAGATACATAATTATACTTTTCACTTAAATTTGAGTTAATCTGATAATCAGGGTTTTGCTAGATATTGTTTCAGTGCCACACTTCGTCAAAGTTGCAATCTCAAAGTAAGGCGTGATTTCACTTTGTTTCATTTCTGCAAAAATGAGAGACTGCACCCACAGTTTGCATATTTCATTGCATCCCTGTGAGGCATCATGGGGGTCTCCTTCTCATGGATTCTCATCAGGGGCGCTGTAAAGATCAGCTAACCACAGCACGTCTCTCCCATAGCGTTCAACTGACTCATGAGCACCAACAGACTCACCACAGTGTAGGCAGGAGAAACCACAGGGGAGGCGGGTGGGAGGTGACAGCGATGCCGAGAGAGGGAGGGGTTAACTAACCGTGAACAAGCTGGGAATCCCTCTCACTGTGATCTGAAGAGGTGTGGTGGCGAGTTAGTGGGGATACAGATGAGTGAGCAAGGTGTGCTCCGGCAGATGTAGCTACACAGCAGAGATTCAGAGCTGCACAGCTGCTGCAGAGGTGGACAGAAAGTGCAAACCCAAAGGTCAAAGGTTTCTCTGCATGTTTACACTTTCTCAATAGTAAACTACAGCAAAATCCCCAGTGAGAGAGAGAGATAGAGTGAGAGTGGAATTTCTTTTAAATTAAAAAAACTATTCCAGTAATCTCAGGTAAACCAGTAAGTTTTTGTGTGTGTGTTAATACATGCCTGATGTATAAAGATTATATAAAGATGCAATGGGGAAGTTATATGAGTAACTAAATGTGATTTACATTGACAAATTTCTTGATGATAAATGTCAAATTGATAGAAGATAAAAACAAACAAAATGTAAACAAAACCACAAAGGGTTGGGTTGGCAGTTTCAATAGGAGGAGTCATACTGAAAATAAAAATTTGCCCCTTTAACTTCCAGTAACAATCAACTGACAAGCTTGGTGGGCCTGTGGTAAATGACCAGACATTTTAACTGTTTGTCTTCTGGGAAAACAACGCTGTTCCCCGGCTGAATGTGTGGGCACGGACTTACGACAAATGACACTAGATTGTTTTTGTGGTAACTCAGAATGAAAATATGCACATCCGGAAAAAGCTACAAACGGATGCAGCAATTAGAATATTTCAGTGATGATGATATTGCACATAGGGTGAATTCGGGTAATGTCGGGACACTTTTTGCAATTTTGACTTTGTTATATTTTTCTAAATTTTAAAATATTTTATGTAATTTTAGTCACATGACACCCATGGTAGACCAATAGTAAATGTTTTGATGACTATATTCACTTTAAGCAGGAAATGAAGCAGCCAAACCTTAGGTATAGATAGATAGATAGATAGATAGATAGATAGATAGATAGATAGATAGATAGATAGATAGATAGATAGATAGATAGATAGATAGATAGATAGATAGATAGATAGATAGATAGATAGATAGATAGATAGATAGATAGATAGATAGATAGATAGATAGATAGATAGATAGATAGATAGACTTTATTTATCCCAAGCTGGAAAATTACAGTGTAGCAGCAGCATTACACACAGAGACAATAACAACACAATTAAATAAAAGAACAACCTAGGCATACTTCAAGCAATAAAATATAAAAATACAATAAAAAATAAAGTGTCTAAAGAAGGAGTATGTATTAAGGAGTAGAATAGAATTCCAGTGCAGAATTAATATGAATATACAGTATAAAAATGTTGGTGCTATGAAACAAATAAGGTGCAATGAACAGTGTGCATGAAAAACAAAGTGCATAGCGACAGTATGTAATGAACCAGACTTTTAGTATATTGCATGGTATTGTTTTTTTGTTTTATTCTTGCAGAGTTTGAGTTGGTTGCATGTCTTCCTGTGCGATATGTGACAGGCAGCTGGGTGGTGTTGTATGTCTCAGTGTTATGGCCCGGGGGTTCCTCTCAACCTCTAAAATGAGGTGAAATTAGTTAAATGCACTGTGGGGTGAACCACATATTTGGAGGTGAGAGGGCTGATTGGAGCAGCAGTGCGAGTGCTAATGTGTTTCAGTAGAAAGAGACTGGGTTGTTATCTGATACGTCCCTTCTGAAAACAGAGCTCCCTGCTGTCATGTGAAACCTGAAGTGCAGATTCAATTCAGCCACAATCTCGTGAACACACGAACAGACAGAGGAAGACAAAAAGAATGAAAGAAGAGAGTTAGTGTGAGTCAAACCAGGCTGTTTAAATTACCACAGGGACAAATGTACACTCCTACAACTAAAGGGAGAATGATTGTGCTTCTTTCCTTATTTTCTGTCCTTTATTATAAGCTTTCCATGTCGGATGTTTGAATTAAACGTGGCCAAACGTGTCAAATAATGTGGTAAAGGTATAACCCTGACTCCAAAGAGATTGGGATACTTAGCAAAACATGAATAAAAACAGAATGCATCAAGTGTACATTTGCAAAAAACTGAAGTTTATAAGTTTTAACATTAAATATTTTGTCTTCGTACAGTTTTAAAGTCGAATATTGATCACAAATTGGATTAGAAAATTGCAGCAAAGTCACATTTAGCAACAGACTGATTCAACCCTTCCCCACCCTACAGACTTGACTTAAACATTTAACTTTATCATATTGTATATACTTATATTTATTGTATTTTTGCACCATTTCTTATATATTTTTTTATCTATCTATCTAGCAGCCATGAGCAATATGACAAAATGCAATGTTTTATTTCAACATAAAAGAATGTAAACATGCTGGAGGCAAAACCAAAAATATTAATGAGTACAATATGTCCCCTTTAACCCTTTATCAGGCAAAGAACTATATTTGGTAACTTCAGGTAATATTTTGAGAAAAAAGTTGCAAATTTACTAGATTAAAGTGGCAAATCTACAAGAAAAAAAGTCGCAGATTTAAGAGATTTAAAGTGGCAAATCTGCGCGAAACAAGTCGCAGATTTACAAGAAAAAAGTGGTAAAAAAGCAACTTTTTTCTCCCAGATTCACCACTTTAAATCTCATAAATCTACGCATTTTTTTCTCATAGATTTGCCACTTTAATCTCGTTAACTCTTTTCTCAAAATATTATTTCCGTATGTTTTTTTTTTTTACACATTCTGGCTGTATGTAATATCCTCCAATATTCTCTAGGGTTGAAATTTGGAATTTGCAAGTATTTCAATGAGCGCCCTATTAAGGGTTAATTTTCTGTGTGTTGTTGCATGGTATGTGCATTTGGAGCAAACTCCTTCCTGATAAAGCTTGCTCAGACGTCTGGGTTTCTGCGTTCCGATGGAAAACCCTGAAGTCCGTCCTGCACCACAGGCACTCTTTCTTCCCGGCCTGAGAGCCCGTTCCAGCTGCGCTCCACCTGACGGGTTTTCCTTCTCCTCAGCGTCCAGACGGACCACGCCAAGAGCCAGACTGGAGCACAAACACAGGCGGGAGAGTAAAGGTTGGCAGGTGTATAGAGAGACAGCAGGGTGGAGGGAAAGTGAAGGGAGGACGGGTTTCTGTGAGGGCTGACTTGAATTGTGTTTGAGCGTGGGAGGAGGGTGAGACAGGTAGGGAAAGATGGAGAGAGAGAGAGAGAGAGAGAGACATGAAGAAACTGAAGCTGCTTGCTGTTGTGGGTATGAGGGAAAAGAGAGAAACCCAGACACAAACATAAACACTGGCTCGCACTTCAATGATTCCTCTCTCTGGCTTTCTGCCTCCCCCCTCACTCAGCAAGCATAAACAAATATAACATGGAAAGCATCAGACAGGCCCCATACATCTCTGAGAAACGGCAGTCTGAAGTGAATGAGAAAAGGGAAAAATTGTCACGGTGAGTTTTGTCGTTTCCATTCTATAAAAACACCAATTGGATTAGACTGCCAGACTGTCACTGCCTTTCCTCCAGCATCCAAATCACATCAGCTGTAAACTCAAGTGGCCACTGAGAAATGTCATCCTGTCAGACGTCCATCTGTCCCTCTAAAGTCATAAACCTGAAATAGAAAAAGAGAAAAAACAGCAAGACGGTCTCATATTTCACCTCCACGACAGACAGAGAGAGACACATAAACGCTCACACACACTTGAACCTCTGAGGGTCGTCTTTTGATGAGCAGAGGGAGGAGAGCAGGAGTGTGACTGATGGACACCAGACACAGAAAACTGACAATAATCATGTCCTGTACCACATACACACACACAGACATAATGTTAACGCACAAACACACACTCACACACTGGGTGCTTGGCTTTCTCCTTCGAAGACACAATGTCACAGATTACTGCGGCTCCTTGGTCTGGCTGGTAATGACATCATGCCTGGGTCTGCTCCCAGAGATCCCTGCTGCTGGCACATGGCCAGCCCTACATCTGCAGAGAGCCCTACACACACACACACACACACACACACACACACACACAAACACGCCACAATGTTAAGAGCCAGCCAGTCTCTGTCTCTCTCTTGCATTGTCTCTCTCTGTGAGAATAAAGTAAAGATGGTTCCAGTCACAGAAGACAACTGTCACATACTACATTTCTTTACATTTCTGTTCCCTCAGGTTTATTTTAAATCTTAAGGTGAAGGTTACTCTTTCTCTCCTTTGAATGTTTTATTCTGTTTGAGCAACACTTTCACTTGTTATCTCACTCAACACCCTCACATGGTTTTCGCCGCAGCCTCATTAAAAGCAGCAAGCTGACTAAACTGTGCAACCTTAAATGTAAGAGCAATATTTTTTCTTTCTCATTTGCTTCCAAGCGTGACTTTGTCTTGACTCGTCTCCAAGTGCAGAGCAGACTGAGGTGCACAGGCGATGACATGGGTCAACCAAATAAAAGTGGGAAACGGTTTGAATGCAAAGGTTTAAGAGTGTGAACTAAACTGCACATTAACCCTCTATGGTACGATGTTGCCCTCAGGCAAAATACCCATTTTTGGCCTGTCAAATGTTATGTTATATTCATACATTGTTATATATTTGTTTGGTTTAATATATTATGTGTGATATTGGAGTTTTATGGTTGACTGTGGGTATAGTGTGGGTTTTAAAGAAAACATAAACTATCTAATGAAGTAAAATGTGTGAACTTTTAATATGTGCAAATATTGATATTTTGTTATGTGTTTTAGTTTCACGGTGCTCGACGATGGAATAAAATTTTGTACCAGTTGAACTCTACGCTGTCTCATTGATGCCAAGGGCTGTAACATCTACAATGCATGTTTTTGAATGATGCGATACTTTAAAAAAGAGGGAAGAGTATAGGGAACCAATAGCAGTGCTTTAATTCGTCACATGACCTCCAGGAGGCCTTATTGAAACCCTATTTTACAGACTTTTCTAAAGGAAACAGCTTTGCCATTTTGCATGACCAAAAAATCACTCAAAACGTAATTTTCTGGCCCTTTTCCATCTGGAAAAAATATATTCTTACTGAAAGGTGAGTAAACCTTCATTTTTGATAGTTTCATACACTTAGACTGTTCAAGACATTCATTTTAATAGGTCATTCAAATGAACTGTCATTAAGTGAAAATACAGTGTGAAAGGATCAAAGTTATGAGACCAAATAGGTAAACGTCCTTTTTTTAATATCTATATAAAGTTATATATAACTTTATTGACACGTTGCCGTGGATACGCATTGTTCTGCTTCTCTCCTGATGACGGCTCGCCTTGTTTGCCACCTGTCAATCAAAGGTAGCCCCGCCCCAAATTATACGATTCTTTATCTTCTATTTTCTTCTTAATGGGGCCATTATTTGAACTAACAACATCAAATTGTCTTGAAGAAGAAACATTTCTGAGGTAATAAAGTGAGAACTTAGTGCCCCCTACTAGAATTTTTGGTAGCAGGCTTAAGGCACTTCCTGGTTTGCCTCCCTGCTCAGACCCGGAGGTTGCCGCCTGTGTTGGAGCTATACTAGAAATAAATTGTTTCTACTACATGTAAGAAAATAAATATGTAAGTTTGATTTTTGGGGTGAACTGCCACTTTAAAAATCTTAATTCCGACTCTCTGCACAATTAATTAACAAATAATTACTGAAGTACTACTGCTTTTTTTTTACTTTGTTGATCACTTCTCCACATTGTCTTATTTTCGGTGGACAGCATGGATGTGATGAGTCTTTATTATGTTGGTGAATGTGAGTTCAAAGAGTGTGCTGCTGTAACTAGAGAAAGGTCTATTTGCTTTTCCACTGAGCAGTTAGGGTCGATCTGTGATGCCAAAGTGCTCAAAGACTCTCAGACACGCTGCTTCTCTGCTGCCAAGCCAGTCCGAGGGGTTAAAATGTAAACAGCCTCCGCCAATTTCAAATGCTGCCTTAAAGGCCAAAAGCACTCATGATAGTGATCAGTAATGCTGTAATCATGCAGCAAAACCAATGTGGGGTTGAACACAGGCAGGATGTGAGAGAGAAGGTTTAAAAAGAAGAGAGTTGTGGAATAGAAATGAGAGTCTGACGCTGACACGGTTTGTAATCCTCTCCTGTTGATCCTCAATCATACGTCCCCGTCTCTTTTAAGAAATCTTTCCACCCAATAATTTAGTGTCCGTGTGTTCTTCATCTGCAAGTGAACCACACAGCTACATGGTTCACACACACACACACACACACACACACACAGTGGAAGTGTAACAGACGCTCCGCATGGGGCCTGATTCGCACAATACCACACAGACAGACATAACAAACATTTAGTCTCGTGCACAAGTCTGCAGCCTAAAACTGTCGCTGCTGAGCGTGCACCTTGGAGTGAGTTAATACTGGAGCGAGCGGACCATACCACTGGGGTCGACCGATGTCAGCTGCTTGGAGCTGATGGAGTAAGACACACACATGCTGATCTGTGACCTTAAGACAGAGAGGAGATGAAGGAGTGAGGAAAGGAAGAGGAAAGAGGAAAAGGAGCAGCAACACCAGCTTTCCTCTTGTAAAGGTCAATGTGATCTTAAGCGGCTGCAGACACTGATAACATTAAAAAAGACTGTGCTGAAAATTTAAGACTGAGTGTTACTTTATATATGTTTTTGAAATTTGCTTTTAAAGTTGCAGATCACCTTTTTTGAACTTTTTTGAACTGCAAATTATTTCAACTCGAGTTAAAGAAAGACTTTGGCAAAACATAATAATAAGACAAATGGAGAGAAAGCAAAACATGCACTGATTACAAGCCAATTTGTCAATAAATAAGTTTATGGTATTCTGGAAGTCTGACTATTGAGCTCAAAGCTCATATGTGACTATACCTGTTCTTTGATCATCAAAACCCTGAAGATAATGAAATACTGTATATAAATGTGCATATTTCTTATATCTTACTGTCACCGCATATAACATTACTTGAGCAAACTATACATTATCCTTTGGACTTTTATGAAACCAGACCCTGTACTTGAAACTTTTTCTGATTCTGCAATGAATTCACATCCAGTGATTTTCACTCTGTATTGTAGTTTTCATTGTTTGTGGAGTCTGCCATTCTCACTCAGTAGCTTCTTCTGTCCCCCAGTTGTTATTAGCGATGTGTGTCACGACTGTCAGTCAATGACAGTATAGATGTGACCAAAAATAATTATACGCATCTTCAGAATCGCAGTCTCACCTTTTACTGGGGGGCTGGAGCCGATCCCAGCTGACATTGGGCGAGAGGCGGGGTACACCCTGGACAGGTCGCCAGACTATCACAGGACTGACACATAGAGACAGACAACCACGCTCTCATTCACACCTACGGGCAATTTAGAGTCACCAATTAAATCTAAGTGCATGTTTTTGACCAAAAAAATGAAACAAAATTACCAAAAAAAGGAAACAAATTAACCAAAAAACACACAAAATTATCAAAAAGAGACACAAAATGACAAGAAAAGACACAAAATGACCAAAAAAAGACACAAAATGACAAAAAAAGACACAAAATGACAAAAAAAACCACAAAATGACCAAAAAAAGACATTAAATTAAGACTAAAACACATTAACACATGAACACTTAAACACAGTGGAGACAGAGCTGACTTCCAAAATGATTTGGCGACCCCCAGAAATCATCTCGCGACCCCAATCGGGGTCGGGACCAAGGTTGAGAATAGCTGCCTTAAAGAATCGCCACTAGCACTAACGGCTCTTACTGCACTATACCTTGATTGTTCCCCTTTTTTCCTGTAAGTCGATTTGGATAAAAGCGTCTGCTTAATGACTAAATGTAAATGTTGTTGTTAATCCATGCAGGTACTGACGGGCCACTCAGGAGTGACTTCTTCTGACCTTCTTTTGTGTTCTCAGAAGGTAATTGGGCTTGAACCTCTTCATGCCGACACACGGAGCGTATAGAGACTGTAAGTATATACAGCCTATTTTTACATCAAGAGGACTGCGGTCTTGCAGCTCCTAAAGCCGGTAAAAGGCCTCACACAGAGAAAGACACCATCTCCCACCACACACACACACACACACACACACACACACACACACACACACACTGTCTCACCACCCACTGCTTGGTGTTTGTTTAATATGGAATTTCAGTATGAGAACAGTATATCCTGCTCCCGTCTTTATAAGGGCACAGTTAATGCAGTGCTGAGACAAGCCCCCCCATTTGCAATTACACTAACACACACAGACATACACACACACACACACACTTGTTAGTCCCGTGCCAACGGCTGCTGTCTCTTGGCACCGCCCAGGGTTAACGTTGCCTCAACTGAGAAATAGCATCTGCTTCATCTCTCTTTTCTTTCAGCCAACCGCTCTCCTCCTCTGAACTCACTAACACCCTCCATCTCTTGTCCAAAAACACACACATGCTGACACAGACACTCACACACGTGCACGTGCGCACGGCCGTTAAACGCACACACATGTGTTATTGTGGCTGGCACCAGTACTGGAATCTTGTCTGTCTGTCTGTCTGTCTGTCTGTCTGTGTCGAGGAGAAGCGCTGAAAGAACAGATTTAGACTTTTGTGTTCTTGACGTAAGTAGGCCAACTCTTCGAAAGACAAATCCCTGCTTACCGTTGGCCTGGAGTTGTCACTGTGAAGCTAATAAATACTAGAAAACCAAACTATGAGAGGAGTGGTTCTGACTCTGCTTGTATAGCCGGTTAACTTGGCCAGTTTGTCTGCAGAGAGTGCCACGGGTCGTTTTTCAGATAATCCTGAGCGGTTGCTAAATTCAACTCGTAAACAACCTGTGTCAAACACTTTTATATGGCTGATATCCTTAACAGACATTAAGATGTGACCGTTTGCAGCAGATGTGTACTATATTTGGTCGACTCTGTCATTTGAAAGCAGGGAGACAGAATGTAGCTCCCTCAATTACGGCAAGAGTCATGAGATCTTAATTGAATACTGGGTACTTTATTCTTATCCAACCCGTGAGAACTAAGTAAAGAAAGGAGAAATAAATAAACAATACTTGATAAAATGGCTGTCATCACAATGCAATCTCCAAGCTACACAAGACAACTTTATGCATACTGGCAAACATTAAAGAATACTGTAAATGTTACTTATACATATGTATTAAAAACAGGATGCATACAAAACGGCATAGAAAAACACATCGTTTCATTCACATAGTAATTAGGGCACGAATTGCATTACAGTTCATTCATTCATTTAATCGAGGAAGTCTAAATCACAGCAGAAAGCTAGAAACGTAAATACAAAACATACCTCGTAGGCTGCCTGTAATTAAAGGGGCTTAATCTTATATAAAGAAATTTATGTGTGTTAGCATGCATCTGTTGCTCCTTTTCGATCTAATCTCCTTTAGCGTTCTATTATTTAGATGCCGTGTGGGAACTTATTAGCGAACATTAACGAACAAAAAATGGACAACCAATAACTTAAAATTAGAATTATAGTGAGAGACAGTTACACGGAAGTTCATCTCGCTTTTACAAACTGCTGATCATTGTAAAGGAAATTTGGTTGGATCTTTTTCCTCTTTTTAGTCGTGCTGGTCGTCCACTGCCAGCTGATGGATTGCCATTGAATTTTGTAAAGACACTCATGCTCTCCAGAGGATGAACCCTAACGACTTAGCATGTTAGCACGCTGATGACAGCACAAAGCGCAGATATCAAGATCAGACTGCTGACATAACCACTAAAAAGAATGCTGAGTAATTGTTGTTTTCTCATTTCTAATTATAAATGAATCAGCTGTTCCTCGAATAAAGCAACTCCATGGGTTTCATGGTTCAGCGTTACACTCGTCACCATTTTGCGTCGCCATCTTGTTTCCGATACGGGGAGCAGACCATATTTGGACTGTGGAGGAGCGAGAGGGATCTGACGACAACACGCCTCTCTACACCGGCAACCCGACTGACTCATGTTAGCATTAACTGTAGCATTAACTGGGATGTTCGTTTTGGCTAGCAAAAAACAAAAACAAAATGTTCGTTACTGACCTCAGAAAAATTAGCAGCGACTCCTTGGAGTGTCTGTTAGTCCAACCAAACACTGAACAAAACATTTTACTGAACAAAACGTTCAAATAAACTGTCATTAAGTGAAAATACAGTGAAAGGGTCAAAGTTATGAGCCCAAACCACTAAACGTCCTTTTTTATATCTTTATAACGTTATATATAACTTTATTTACACGTTGCCGTGGATACGCATTGTTCTGCTTGTCTCCTGATGACGGCTCGCCTTGTTAGTGACCTGTCAATCAAAGGTAGCCCCGCCCCAAATCATACGATTCTTTATCTTCTATTTTCTTCTAAATTTTCTGAGGTAATAAATCAAGTGAGAAGTTTTCTCATTTTGCATTGAAATTAATGGGCAGAAATGTTTTTGCAGCCAAACTTAGCACCTGCTGGAACTTTCGGTAGAATGCAGCTTATGGCACTTCCTGGTTTGCCTCCCTGCTCAGACCCGGAGGCTTTTTTTTGTTCTTTAACCAAGGTACAAAGCATTAGTTATTATTAAGCACATATATATATATATATATATATATGTATGTATATATATATATATGTATGTATATATGTATATATGTATATATATATATATATATATATATATATATATGTATATATGAATTTACTCCCCCTACCGCCTTGTCATGAACAGGGAAATTAGCTATAGGCCAAAACATTTTTTTTGTAAACATTTATTTCTGCTGTAATGTTGGGGATTTTAACATTGAGGTCAATGGAGATTGACTCACTTTTGGAGCCAGCCTCAAGTCCGCAGCCTCTCCCACCTCTGCATTACATTACATTACATTACATGTCATGGCATTAACTTCCTTTTTCAGCCCTGAAGGTTGCTGCTTCACAAAGAGAGCCGAAGTCTGAGTCGTGCACTCTGAAACAACAAACAGGAATCAGAAAGAGTTTCATGAGCTAAGACAGAAAAGCGGAAGTAAACAAAGCTGCAATGTACATCTGTCTCAGCATCATGGCAAGCTAGAATGCAGACTAAAATTAAGAAAATAATCATTACAGGTATGGTAAAAGTGTCTCAGTAAAAATGCATGATTACAAACTCTGAATATTACTCATAAGAAAGTTGGTCGTGTTGGAACAGTTTGTCTGATGTTTTTGGTTGTTTTACACACGTCAGGGATGCTGATTTTGGCCGTTCTCCCATTGCATCCTACGCAGGCTACACAGTCTGCACACACAGAGGAAGAAAATACATAAAACACAGCACATTCAGACAGAGACACTCAGGGCCACACGGGGAATGTATAAAGCTGAATAAAGTAACAGCAGCTTTGCAGAAGGAGAAACAGTGAGAGGAACCAGACAGAAAGCGAATGTCCAGTGAAGCATAAAAAAACCAGAGAAGCACATAGAAGTGAGAAACAGTTTGTCACAAACACTGAGGAACAGGAAAATACTGTGTTACAGTTAACAGACTTTATCAGAAGGGGGTTACCCTGTCTGATGGAGGTAGACAGTGTGGAGAGGGGAGATAACGCTGCCGGCTCTTTGGTTTCTGTGAAAGACCAGTCATGCTTCAAGATCTCTCGCTGCAACCTTGAAAAATTACAGATTCGAACACAGATTTCTGTCGAGGCCGACAATGGAAAGTTGCTGAGGAGAACACACATTCAGCTGAGATTTGCTGCTGTAACAATTGTGTGAAAAGGCTTCATTGTACATCAGAAGCATCCACAACTGCACAAAATGCCAAAACTGAAAGGGCATCCCGACAGCTTAGCGATTATGATGCCGTGTTTAGTTTCTCCGACAAATCATAAACAATCCGGGCTTACAGCTGACTATTCTAATGCTGAGGCACGCTATGCTACGCTAACGTCCTACAAATGCTGGCAAGGCGATTACTGTTCTCTGAGGCCTCGAACGGGGAAGAACCAACTCACAATGGGACGCTTCACAAGCCTAAGCAGAGCTAAGCCGCATGGCATTTCTAGGATATTCCAAGTCAAATTTAATGCAAATTCCTGTTGGCAAGTGTTTGTTAAATCTATTTTTACCAGCACTGAGGCACTGATCTTTGTTTACGTCACACTGTATAATCCCCCCGCTGTGCTTCAGGAGGCTTTCTTGTGGCCAAACCTCTCAAGCCAAAATTGTTTTCTTTAAAATCTCCCATTTATACAAAACGTGTCGGAAAAACTGCTGTAGATCTTCCAATTTCTCTGACACTGCAGCCACATCAATCCAGAAATATTTATTTTACAAGATAGCTTGTTCTTTTATGTAACCCAGAACAGTGTAATTTTCTGTGGTGCATTCTGTTTCAAGTCCAGATGATGAAAAATATGCAGCTACAATATTATACTATCCAGAGAGCTTAGCTTTGGAGAAACTCAACATTTAAGTTCTGGGCTAAAAGATATCCTTTACCTCTTCCATTCACAGTGGATATACTGGTGTCAAGAAACTAGATCTAAGGAATACATTGGTTATCCAAAGTGAGGCTAGATTTCAGTCATTTTCAAAGGGGTCCTTTGACCTCTGATGTCTAGATATCTGAATGAAAATGGCTACCAACAAGTCATCCCTTTACAGGCATGCCAACTTTATGCCAATCCCCTGCAACTGGAATCAAAATCATGCAGTTTGTGCTTGTATTAGGGTTAGGTTTGATTAACCCTTTATCGGGCAAAGAACTATATTAGGTAACTTCAGGTAATATTTCGAGAAAAAAGTTGCAAATTTACTAGATTAAAGTGGCAAATCTACAAGAAGATTTAAGAGAAAAAAAACAACTTTTTTCTCCCAGATTCACCACTTTAAATCTCATAAATTACGAATTTTTTTTCTCGTAGATTTGCCCTTAATAGGACACTCATTGAAATACTTGCAAATTCCAAATTTCAACCCTAGAGAATATTGGAGGATATTACATACTGCCAGAATGTGTAAAAAAAAACATACGAAAATAATATTTTTTATTAAGTTTACGAGATTAAAGTGGCAAATCTACGAGAAAAAATTTTGTAGATTTATGAGATTTAAAGTGGTGAATGTGGGAGAAAAAAGTTGCTTTTTTCCCACTTTTTTCTCGTAAATCTGCATCTTTTTTCACGCAGATAAATCTCTTAAAGCTGCGACTTTTTTTCTTGTAGATTTGCCACTTTAAATCTAGTAAATTTGCAACTTTTTTCTCGAAATATTACCTGACTTTACCAAATATAGTTCTTTGCCTGATAAAGGGTTAAAAATATTTCTGCATACTGGGGTCCCTAAACATCCCATGCATTGCATAAATTGGGTATCATGGGAAAGATGAGACTATTGTGGATTGAGCCCAATTTTATTCATGTTTGATGTTCTTAGTCTCCATAGCCAGCCAGTTTTTGAAACTTGACCTCACTGTGTAAAATGAGCTGCTGTGACCTCGGGGATCATCACAGCCTCATGAAACTTTACAACCACAATCTAGAGACCCGGAGCATTCAGATGATGTATAGTTTTCCTAGGTACATATATTAACAATCAGTTTATTGGCAGTTTATTAGCAGTTTCCAGAACAGAAGTGCTCGCCATCCAACTGTTGGAAAATCAAATTTTTGCAGAAATCTCCAAAATGTCAAAAGTGTTTGATACCTAATCACAGCATGGATTTTTCAGTGTTTCTTGGTGTCCTAATGTGATGCTTTGGAGGGATTTTTGATCATTTTTTGATCAAAATTTCAACTGTTGGTGAAATAGTATTGAACCAGAAATTGCTGAGAAAACTCATACTCCCAGTCATAAGCTTCTAAATCCTGCTCTTAAAATTTGAAAAGGCCCCTTACCAAACACATTTTTATTTTTTTATTATATAATATTATTATTATTATTATTATTATTATTATTATTATTATTATTATTATTATTTTATTTTATTTATTTATTTATTTATTTATTTATTTTATTTTGTTTTATTATTATTATTATTATTTATTTATTTTTTTTACAAATTTATGGCTTAAATTATTTTACATGTGCTGCTAAGATGAATGTCAAATAAATTTCCAGGTTCCCAGTTTTCTAGGGTTGTCAAAAGTATCGATACTCAAAAAAGTATCAATACTAAAACGTTGTATCCTGATACAACACTCATTTTCAAAAGTATCGAGTATCTGAAGCTTGTTATCATAGTTGCAGTTTTCTTTTTGCACAACTGAGTATCGGTATCGAGTTGAAAATTTTAGTATCGTGACAACCCTACAGCTTTCAGATGATAGAACCCATTTCCACGTGGCATCTAAAGATTGAATTAAAAATCGATTTCTTGCTGAGAGGTAAATGAGAGATGACTGTTCTATTTCAAGTTTTGAATTAAAAGCCTACACAGTACAATACAACATCTAAATACTGTTCTGCATTCCGAGAAACACAAAGTATATCTAAAGTGGATTACTTTGCAATTACGATACTTCTGGTAATCCAAACAGCCATGTTCAGCTGTGTCCTGTTAAGCCTTTCGGTCCAGATTGAGGGTCAAGCACAAATACTGCAGATTTTGGTGGAGTGCGCCATACGTCACGATAAGGATCATATTCGCAGTACTCTGATTTGCTCCTAAAACCTCTATTTGTTTATAATAATCCATCCATGTGATGTATTCAGGCCGCTAAACCACGCCGCTCTGTGTCTTTGGGGCTAAATGGGGTAATTTGTTTTGTTTTAATAATGCAGGTGTTTTTCTTGGAGCAGATTGTCAAGGAGCAAATTGCTTTCTAATCACATCACACGTGGAAAGTCTAGATGCTGGCGGACAGCATCACGGCTGACCCCGGTGTGCAGCGAGAGCCACTCACACAGCTCCACACACGCGAGGATTAACACAGCTCTGTTTTCTTTGCAAAGCAAAACATGTCACTTCATTTGGCCCAGTTTAGCCCCTAATCACAGTGACGGACAGGAGAGAGGGGCGGCTCTGTGACGGTGAGAAACTTGTATTTTTTTAAAGTTTGGAATCACTAATCAGTTGGTTCAAATCCAACACACACAGAGATAGAAGCAGATGTTATTTATTGGTTATTATGAGGAGTTCAGAGGAAATTTCCGCGCAATTGTAGCTCACAGTAGAGTTAAAGGTTGCCAAAATAAAGACAGAGAATAACATTTAAAAGGGAACATATTGTGCCCATTCTGTCGAACAATGCTGCACAAACGTGCGTCCACGTCGAACAGTAACAGCAGTCTTCAGGAAAGAGGCGGGCAGCAGACAGGGGCCTGTGTGACCATTCAAACAAGCAGCGTGTGGCTGTGGGCCTAGAACAGCCAGCAGTACATTTCCATAACAGGAAAGGTCAGTGTTGTGGCTCCAGGGGCTTTAGAGACGCTGACACGATCCATACTGGGCTCTCTGCTCTACCTGTTGGCTTCACTCCTTCTGGTGCTATAGTCTAATATTACACACTGTATTGTATATCATTACTTTACACTTGTGCTTTATTATATATAGCACTAATTATTATTCAGGGAATGTCCTCCAAGAACTATACTGCCCTACACTGCAAAAAAGCCAACTTGTATTTTTTTGGCCTAAAACAGTGATTTAAGTTGGTAAAACTTGGAAATATAAATTATTGATATATAGGGCAATAAGTTAGAACAACAGAGGAAGCCAGTTGTCTGCTCAAAAACAAGTTTGTGAGTTGTTGTTACTTATATCTTTAAGTTGGGGTTCAAAACAAGGGACAATAGTTCTGCTAACTCTTATTTCTTTGTTGTGAAATGCAGGAAAGCGGTGAAATTCGGTCATTAGCGAAAGCTAGCGGCTAACTGGTGCTAGCGGCTAACTGATGCTAGCGGCCAACTGATGCTAGCGGCTAACTGATGCTAGCAGCGCTGCTTGTTACAGCAACAAGAGTAGTCATTAGCGTATCAATGCTAACTCAAAATTGTGGTCACAACATTAGCTGACATTTCATAGCGGCGTTACAATCGTGTCAATTCAGCACATTGCAGAAGTTAGCAGAAGTAAGGATTAAAAGTTATTACAATGTAAAATTATAAGTTTGTACAACTTACAGTTGAGTTGACAAAAATCTGAATTCAGAGTTGAGCAAACTCAAAAACAAAACTTAAAATATTTAGTTTAATTGTCCAACTTAAAATTTCATCGATGTTTGTTGCCTTGACATTTTGAGTTCACCCAACTTTTCATTTTTTGCAGTGTACAAAGTCTAACTGCAGTAACTACACAGAGGGGAAAACTGAGAAAAACTGCTTTAAAGTTTTTTAAAAATGTTTTAACTGGCCAGCCAAATGGGTTATAGGTAGGTTAGTGATATGACACTTATTTCCACATGTATTGATGATGTAATATTTATGCTCATGACAATTTATTTGACCTTTGACCCCCAAAATTGAGTTATTGCACTCTGGTTTTGCTGTAAAAGGTTCTAATAGTAATGCACAAACAGAGTGCAGTAACTACAATGTTGTCTTCTTTCCGCTTTTATATTTTGTTTTTTTAGTGAATAAACATTCTCAAATTGATTTTGTCATAAGAGTAGCCTAGTGTTTAACAACTCGTTTTTAAAGATTTGTTTATTTTAGACTTAATATGATAAAGTAATGTTATATTTTAGTCTTAATATAATTTTATCTCACTTTTTTACTTAATCACTATCTAGATAATAATTCCCCTATCAAATAAACTTATAATTTCTATTATTTTTTATGTTTAAATTAGTATATATATCCAAAGCAGACTGTAGATAGTGCAGTTACTGCTTGGTTTTGAGTTGGATTTTGTGGTTTTTATATAAATATTTCTCTAAAATAAAGCAAAATTGAAATCTAAATTATATATATATATATATATATATATATATATATGTGTGTGTGTGTGTGTGTGTGTGTGTATTCTAATGTTTCTGTGTCTATAAATAGAATAAAGTAAAGTTTAGACTAATCCCTAATGCAAGCAGTAATCGTTCATGATTTTCCGGCCCTGTCTCCGTAAAATTACATTTTAATGGAAATGTGTTTTCTGCCAAATTAAGTTTGTTTTTGACAATTCACTAATACGGTCCAGGTGGATGAGTCAATCACAATGGGACTTTCATCCAGGAGGCCGTTATTCATGCCCAGTTTATGACTAAAAGTCAACATTGTCTTATTTTGACTAACCTACGTGAGCTTACTTAGAATTTATTTACATCGCATATGTAACATTTATGTACATAACTTAACAAACATACTTATTTTAAACCAAACCATGATCGTTCCTGAGCCTAACCAAGTTGTTTTGTTTCCATTTACACATGCATAAAATTGTCACTGTGATTTGGGAGAAAACATTTTTCCTGGAAACATCATTTTCAGGAGACAGGTTAAATCAGACATCAAGGTGTTCGTTTTTAGTTATAACTCAATTTCAAACAAAATTGTAGTTGCTGCAGTTAGGCTTTGTAGGGCAGTATAATATATATATATATATATATATATATATATATATATATACACACTACAGGTCAAAGGTTTTAGAACACCCCAATTTTTCCAGTTTTGTATTGAAATTCAAGCAGTTCAAGTCAAATGAACAGCTTGAAAGGGTACAAAGGTAAGTGGTGAACTGCCAGAGGTAAATAAAAAAAGGTAAGCTTAACCAAAACTGAAAAATAATGTACATTTCAGAATTATACAAGTAGGCCTTTTTTCAGGGAACAAGAAATGGGTTAACAACTTAACTCTATGGAGTCTTGGGCTATTTTGAATTCTTTTCATGTCTTTGTAAGTCATTTTGTGTCTTTTTTAGTCATTTTGTGTCTTTTTTTAGTCATTTTGTGTCTCTTGGTGTCTTTTTTTAGTCATTTTGTGTCTTTTGGTGTCTTTTTTTTTTCATTTTGTGTCTTTTGGTGTCTTTTTTTTGTCATTTTGTGTCTTTTTTTGGTCATTTTGTGTCTTTTTTTAGTCCTTTAGTCCAACATAAAATGTGATTTTGAATCTTTTTTTTACTTTCAAAACACTATCATGCTCAATAAAGAATTTTTAATGTTGCAAACGTGCATTCATTTCAGAGTACACTGAGACATTAAACTGCATCATTTCCATTAAATTCTGGAAAAGTTGGTGTGTTCTAAAACTTTTGACCAGTAGTGTACATACAACCATGTTAGAACACTGTTGTTCCAAGTCATCTCTCTTCATAACCAGCTCAAATAATGTATTTTCATGTCTTTATTTTAGAAAGTAGGGCTAAGCTTATATGATAAAATGAGAAAAGAAACATACATATGTTGTGTGTGTGTGTGTGTGTGTGTGTGTGTGTGTGTGTAGCTGTGCGCTCTGACGTACGGTGTTTGAAGTTGTGTTCCATACAAAACAACAGTAGAGGAAGTTGAAACAGCTTCTGGTCTTTCTCTTGGACCAGGCCTCGGGGCCTCAGGGGGCCCATAGGAATAAAACACTCCTTAGCACAGCCTCGTATACCTCAACACCTGCAGCACACAAAAGCCCTCTGTGAGCGAAACAGTCCCTCAAAAGTCAGAAACGCTCATGTACGACAAGGAAACAGGGCACGTTGGGTAACAGCGTGTCTTTGGCAATAAAAAAAAACACAAATGTGATTTTCTCTTATGCCTCAACGTATTAAATATCATTACATTGTTAATAATGCATGACTTTTCTCAAGATTACACGCTTAAACAATTAGTACCATTTTAAAAATTTTAGATTTATTATCTTCTTGATTTCAGTGTTAAGTCCTACTTATATTTTGGTCACAATTTCTCTTGAATATCAATTATTAATTATTAATTAAATAAATATTAAAACTGCGATACAAATATAATCAATGAGTTTTAAGATAAAATCCAAACACCTAACTTATGTTTTGGTCCCTTCACACCAAGGTTGTAATAGTTTTGGATTTTTAATTAGACTAAGTTTTAATTTCATTGTGAATTTTTGTTGTCAAATTCAGTTAGTTTTAATTAGTTTTTAGAGTGAGTTTTCTAGTTTTAGTTTAGTTTTTATTAGTTTTAGTTTTGTTAGTTTTAGTTTTTTTGTAATGGGCTATGTGTTGGGTGGGAGATTCAAAGAGGTCATAATCACTTTTGTCTTTATTTCCTTTGGTTTATCCATCTCAGCCCCAATAAGGTTATTAACTCTTACAGTTCTGGGTGTTCATCCCAGTCTCAGTAAACATATTTACCACGTGTTCCTGCATGTTCACTAACAGAATCCTCTTTTTAATAGAAACACTGGATTATGTATGAAAATCTGCTACTTTTTTCGCGCAGATTTGCCACTTTACCTCTCTTAAAGCTGCAACTTTTTTTCTTGTAGATTTGCGACTTTAACCTAGTAAATTTGCCACTTTTTTCTCAAAATACCTGAAGTTACCAAATATAGTTATTTGCCTGATAAAGGGTTAACTATAATAACCTTGCTTCACACCCCCTCTTTTCCCTCATACCCGCAGTATTTTCCCATGGGGTCCAGTGCTCTCAGGACTGAGATTGAAATAATATTGACATTGGAGTGGCTGAAAAAGACACAACATAGCTAATAGATATAATTATCTGACATAATTATCTCCAATAATAACAACAGATAATACCCCTTCTGTCTGAGTGCATGTTTGTTGTTGTGTCTGAAGGGATCCTCCCTGGAAAGATGGGCAGTGCCCCTGCTCCGCCTCACAAACCCAGCCAGGCCTCACCTTGTGTGGGTGTGGGAGAGTCGGATTGCAGCCTGTCAGGACCAGGTACGGCTGAGGTTTGAGGTCGGCCCGCTGCGTGGGTGAATTCCCTTCTTGGCACTAGCATCTGTCGACTCCGCTATTTGGAAACAGTTCACCTTGTCAGAGCCCGAGAGCAAAAACCTGAGACACCCAAAACAAAAACAGCAGTGGGTAAAAGTACGCACAGCAGCCCACTGCACGGCAAGATATTAATAACATTTAGTTTGAACTCATTAATTTAAGGAATAGTTATGACAGCGCTGGAGTCCAGAGAGTGATTTCTCAGTCTGGTCCAGCAGACATAAGTCCATTTACCTAATTAAAAAAACAAACCGAGCGGTCTCTGTGGCTCTTGTGTTTACTGCTGCGTGATGGAGGGCATAAAACACAAGCAGCAGCGGTAGAAATGCAAATAGACGGCAGGGTGACATAGAAAAGCTGGAGGAAAAGAGGCAGAGGACAAAGAAAGGAGAAATGACCTGATGACAGGAATCCGCTACTGATGAAGGCCTGAGAAGAGACGCCACTTCATTTTAGAACTAGTGCAGCGCCCGGAGGAACTATGTATTCGTATTGCGGTGCGAATTGCCATTTGGCCAAACAAATCCACACAGTGGTAGTGTTGGCTGATGATTCTCTTGCTAGTGTAACCTTAAATAACATATCAACCTTGGGGTCCTGACCCCAATTGGGGTCGCAAGATGATTTCTGGGGGTCGCCAAATCATTTTGGAAGTCAGTTCTGTCTCCACTGTGTTAAAGGGTTCATGTGTTAATGTGTTTTAGTCTTTCTGGTCCCTTCATTTCTTTTTTTGGTCATTTTGCGTCTTTTTTTTGGTCATTTTGTGTCTTTTTTTGGTAATTTTGTGTCTTTTTTGGTCATTTTGCGTCTTTTTTTGGTCATTTTGTGTCTCTTTTTGATAATTTTGTGTCTTTTTTGGTCATTTTGTTTCTTTTTTGGGTCATTTTGTGTCTTTTTTGGTGAATTTGTGTCTTTTTGTGGTCATTTTTTGTCATTTTGTGGTCAATTTGAGTCATTTCTTGCTTAATTTTATGTACTTTTTTGGTCATTTTGTTCAGAGAGGTGTTTAAGTTGTTGTCTGCTTCAGCTCAGTCAGCTCTGTCTCCACTGTGTTAAAGTGTTCATGTGTTAATGTGTTTTAGTCTTTTTGGTCCTTTCATTTCTTTTTTTGTTCATTTTGTGTCTTTTTTTGTTCATTTTGTGTCTTTTTTGTTCATTTTGCGTCTTTTTTTTTGTTCATTTTGTGTCTTTTTTGGTCATTTTGCGTCTTTTTTTGTTCATTTTGTGTCTTTTTTTGTTCCTTTTGTGTCTTTTTTTGGTCATTTTGCATCTTTTTTTGGTCATTTTGTCTCTTTTTGATAA
This sequence comes from Centropristis striata, assembly GCF_030273125.1. NCBI lineage: Eukaryota > Metazoa > Chordata > Actinopteri > Perciformes > Serranidae > Centropristis > Centropristis striata. The sequence continues at coordinate 5,105,135 of NC_081525.1, read as the reverse complement.
TTTTGTGTCTTTTTTGGTCATTTTGTTTCCTTTTTTTTGTAATTTTTTTCTTTTTTAGGTCATTTTGTGTCTTTTTTTGGTCAATTTGTGTCTTTTTGTCGTCATTTTTTGTCATTTTGTGGTCAATTTGAGTCATTTCTTGCTTAATTTTATGTACTTTTTTGGTCATTTTGTTCAGAGAGGTGTTTAAGTTGTTGTCTGTTTCATTATTTGTCCAAAATTCATCGTATCAGCTGAGTTTGTATGATCTGAACTGTGCGTGTGAGATTCTGTTCAGTGAGCGGGGGTCGCGGACAACATGCATGTTAAATTGGGGGTCGCGACTCAAAAAGATTGAGAACTACTGATCTATAGAGGGTTATAGGTGCAAACTGATGCTTAAGAAGAAGAGAGGGGCCATGATGTACAGACAGAGAAAAGCAGCAACTTCCACAAGAAGAGATGAGAGAGCGTAGTGAGAGCAGAGGGTGAAGGATGAGAGTAAGACGAGGCTTTGGGATGAGGAGGAGGCAGAGAGAGGAGGAGGAGGGAGGAGGTGGAGGAGGAGGAGGGAGGAGAGGGAGATGATGCAGCAGTAAGTACAGCAGCAGATAAAAGCTGCAGGGGAGATGATCTGAGCCTGTCTTTATTCCAGTAAGAGGCCTACAGCATCGCCTGATGATGACTCACCTGCCGTAAGACTGCATCACCCACAGTATGAGATCATCAGGTTAATCACACACACACACACACACACACACACACATACACACTCAATCATGGGGACTGCAGTTTTAATCATCACTTGTGTCTTTAGGTTGTGGATAGCTGAAAAAAATGAGTAAACTTGCCATAACTCAGTTACTTTCAAACCTCTGAAATGATGAAGTGATGTTTTAATCAGGCTTTATGGGGACATCCGGAAATACCAGTAAACATGCTTTCAGGGTACATCATTTACATTAATTAGCATATTTCACACAGATTATTTGGTGAGTAATGGGTACCTACTTTTACATAAAACAATGAAAATGAGATACTTTTCTAAGAAGCCAATTATGCCATATAATGCCATATAATTATGGCATTTGCAAAAATAGTAAATAACATTAAGGACAAAAATAATATTGAGTAGAGACAGTTCAAATGATGTTGAATTTTAGATGTTCATATATTATAAAGCATTTTTGACTGTTATACTAAATGCATTGATCTCACTTTTTGAAAATATTTTTGTTTGCAGCCTTACTTACATGGACAGTTTGTGTCAAAACTAGTTTTCATGAACTTTCTTCAGCCCCACACACACACACACACACACACACACACACACACACACACATACACACACACACAGGAAAAACATTATGGTTTTAACATGCTGATCCACTTGGGCAGCATCAACCCATTATCATAGTATCAGCCACACTAAACACTACCTGCATCTATTATTAAAGATCAATAATTGATGATGATGGCTAACACCAACCCCACCTTAATTCACTTTAATATGTTCACATCCATTATTATATAAATGGATCTGAGGGAGGAGCAGAAAATCGTTATCTTGAGAGAAGCTGCTCTGCCAAACTTAATAGTAATTTTCAATATTTTTTTTAAGACAGACAATATTATGGACATAAAACACACCAATACATGTTTAAATCTGAGCTGCTCCAGCTGTCCTTGACTTCTGGGAGAAATAATGAAGAGACCCTAGAAAGTAAAAGGGTGAGTAACTGAGAGATGAAGATTAAAAAAAAAGAAAAAGAAGAAAGCATGTTGGTCACATCAGAATCCGCAGGTCATTACAGTGAGATGAACAGGGTCAGAAGTCTTATAGGATTTATAACCATCTTTTACCACAAACTGCATTTAAGGCAATAAGATGAATTATTCATCCGTCTAATCTGGGCTTCTGCTGATCTGTACGAGTTAGAGCGCAGCACAGAGCACACCGAGTACTTAAGCTGCGGCCCAAACGACACTTTAGTGCTGTGGGACGAGCATTGGGTTACATAGGAGAGGAGAAGCTCACTTCAATTATGTTAGAAGGAAAAAAAGAGGGCTAGCAAGAGGGGAGGGGAGAAGGAGGAGGAGAAGGAGAAGGAGGCAGGTATAAATCTGAAATATGCTGCTGTTTAATTTGCTGTTCTGTGTTTTATTATGCTCATTGCAGTGATGTTTGCCACATTTGTTCAAAGCAGACCAGTGTTTAGAGGTCTTTGTAGTTATTCTTCATCTATCTATAAAGCAAGAAGCGTCTGTCTGTGTGTGTGTGTGTGTGTGTGTGTGTGTGTGTGTCAGACTGGCCTAAGATTTCGTATGTGGCTTGCGCATGGCACGAAAGTGTGCATCCTTGATTTTGAAGATTTGGTAACGCTTTATATTAAGGTCCTTGTAATAACCATTAATTAACAGGTAATAAGGCCCTTGTAAGTCCTTACAAGATGCTTATTAACATTATTGTGTGTTTATAAGCTTATATAAGTGTTAATAATGGCATTACAAACACCCATGACCCACCCATTATGTCTTTGCCATGCCTTTATTAATCTTATTTTGTTTGCTTATTGATATTAAAATATACTTTATTGCTCATCTATTATAAGTTAACTATAAGTTAACTGTGCTTTTTGCAACTACCGGATCTAAAGCGAGAACAATGCCTTATTACTTGTTAATTAATGGTTATTAAGGATATTATTAGGTTATAATAGGGTTAATATAAAGCGTTACCAAACATTTTTGAATTCATTTTTCAAAATATCATTATTTACGTAGGACGTGTTGCAGCATTGCACTGTTTCTGATCAGACGCCTTTTAGGGGAGCTCCGCCCCATTGTGTGATAGGCCTACACCTGGTCAGTAACACAATTCACTCTGGATTTCCACCCTGACTCATCTCATCTGTAAGTCTATTTAGCCTACCTATCTTTAGGAGTTTTAAAGTGGCTACAAGGTTCGTTTTTCCAATAATATTCTAATAGTTTCCAGCGAATATCAATGTGTATGTGTATGTGCTGGATGGTGTGGTACCTTATGAAAAGTGAGTGTTTTATGGAGTTGCAGATGTTGTAGTGGTCTGCATAGCCACATTATATGAAACACATCAATCAATCTACACATTCCACATTAACACAGCTAATAACCCTTACTCACATTATTAACATCCATCTGTTTGTGCTGCATGTAAACTTATTCCCTCCTATATCTGTGTCTGTATATCTGTCTAACCATGTTGAATGATTAAGTTTCTTTTTCTTAAAATAACTATTTCTGTCTCTTTATATCTCAATGTACATCCATGTATTACCCAATTTACACTTTGTATATTAACACTACGCATTAAGAGTATTACACCTCATTGTACATCTCATTTTCACACACAACCTCATTGGCCATAATTGAAATCTACTAAATCTTCCACTGCACTAGTGATTGAAAACAAGAGTGGGCGCTCTGAAAGCCACACTGGTTGCCTGTATTTCAGTAAGATAACCTCAGTGATTTTTACCTAGAACTAGAAGACACTTCTTCATAATTCTCACTCTCATTTTGGAGATGAGAGCAACGATAACCACATGGCTTCCTTTTAAAAACACACAAGTCCTGCCTGGTCCCTGTTACTGGAGCTACTGGCCTCAAAACACCGACCCACAAACCCAGAGCGCAACCCACCCGGAACTAAAGCAAACACCAGACTCCCACCGGGGACATATAAACCAACGTGGGGACGTCCTCCAGGGAACACAAAGCAACGTGTGCGCATGGAAAGTATTTAACGTCTTTTCATGCCCGCTGCATTTTTCATCCACTGCTACAAAGCCAGAAGGCGCTGCGCACAGACAAGGGCTATAAAGTCCATCAACGAACTGTGCAGTTGTGGTTGCAATGTGTTTATTTAGTCACACTCCCAGAATGCACAGGGCCTTTGGATGCCGCTCCATCACCCTTAGCGTTAACTGTGTGGACTGGGTATGAGCAAGACCCAGGGCGGAGCACGTAACTTCCCATGAAGCATGAGTAAAGTTCACATCTGTTCAAGCTCCAAAACCCCTATTACTAACATCTTACTCACCGTTCTACTTCACAGGAGGTGACAGTGTTTTTCATTTATCATAGTATTTTGAAGTTCTTTATTACTGTCAAACACATCAAGTTCCATGTTAGATACAGTTCAAGGGCAGTAGGAAACAACAGTTTGACAAAACATCCAAAGCAGTGGTGGTTCTAGACCAGTTTACCTGTGGGGGCCAAGGAGGGGCCAGTGTTTAATCAGGGGGGCACATTAAAAAAACGTCCAAAATGATATTTAAGCATTCAAAACCTTTATTTTAGCCAAAAGTCTCATTTAAGTATATTTGGAAAAACTACATTGATTGAAACACTGAGACTTACCAACATTAACAATTATTTTTGTATGACAATGACATTTCTAATTTTTGTGCACAATTACTTTTTTTTTTTATAATTTTGAAAGTGCAGTACAGTGAGAATTATCTTTATATTTAACTTTTATTGCACAATTAAACTATTATGCAATGTACACATTCTGGGTTCATTTTGTGTACAATGAGATATTGTTTGAACAAAAAAAAGGTAAGAATTGTTCCGTCATTCATCATTATAAATGTATCATTTTGTTATTAATTTGACACAGTAGAACCGCCACTGATTCAAAGCCTATTCTGCTCTACAAAGTCTAACTGCAGTAATTAAATTTTTGGCCAAAATTGAGTTATAACTAAAAATGAACTCCTTGATGTCTGTTTTATCTTGTGACAAAGTTTTAGATTTCAATTTTGCTTTATTTTAGAGAAATATTTATATAAAAACCACAAAATCCAACTCAAAAACAAGCAGTAACTGCACTATCCACGGTCTTCTTTGGATATATCTACTAATTTAAACATAAAAAATAATAGTAGTAGTTTTAGTGATGATGTAAAAAAGTGAGACAAAATTATATTAAGACTAAAACTAAACTACACAACTCTTTGAATAGAGTTGTTAAACATTTTTAAATACACTTATAACAAAATCAATATGAAAATGTTTATTCAATGAAAACAAAATATAAAAGCTGAAAGATGATGACAACATTGTTGGTACTGCACTACTGCTGGTACTGTTTTTGCATTACTATTAGAACATTTTTCAGCAAAACCAGAGTGCAGTAACTATGTTTTTGGGGTCAAAGGTCAAATAAATCATCATGATTTTTGAGCATAAAAATTACACCATCAATACACGTAGAAATAAGTGTCATATCACTTAGTATCTACATATAACCAATTTGGCTGGCCAGTTAAAAAAGTTAAAAAACTTAAAAGCAGTTTTTCTCAGTTTTACCTTTTGCGTAGTTACTGCAGTTAGACTTTGTAGGGCAGTATTATCCTTTGATTTTTCTTGTTTTAGATGCTATTTATGGTTACAATTTGTTTTTTCTGCAATTTTTCTCCAGGAAAAAGAAAAGTATCGATTCCCACCTGTTGGCTATAAAGTTGGAATAATTTTGTTTTTAGACACATTCCTCTGTTAATTGTGGTTTCATTTTCATTGTGATATGTTTTGTAGAGATTGAATAATCCATTTTTAAGAAGACTTAATCTGTCAAAAATATATCACATTGTCTCAATCATTTCATGGAAAGAGGTAAAAAAAATATATATATTATTCCAACTTTTTATTCCAACAGTTTGTCAAAAAATTTAAAATGCATCATATTTAGTTTAGATTCTTTAGATTAGTTTCATTTTCATTGTGATATGGTAGGAGGATATTGATTAATTAAAGTTTTAAGAAGATATATACTTTATCTGACAAGAATAAATCACATTGTCTCAATCATTTCAAGGTAAAAAAATATTTCATTACAATTTTATGGGCCGTGGTAGTAGTATCAATGATTTATATAAAATAAAAACAAATCTCTGATCAGATTTCCAACCCAACATTTAAAAATAATAATAATATTATTAATTACCATTAAAATGATTACAAATGTGTTGTAATGTGTTGACTTTTTCTTTACCAGCACTGTGTGGAGACTGTTGATAATAAATCAATGAACTATAAAATTACTTTTCTTTTCCTTTTTGCAGTGGTATCAAAAAAAGGTATTAAGTATCGTTTTCTTTATACGAGCATCAATTCAAGCCGTGACAAGCTTTGTCCACTGAAACCTGGCCCATAACTGAATTTCCATTCTTTGATCATGTTATGACAAACGACAGATGAAAATGAAAGATGTGGAGCTGTGGTTGAAAGCTAACTTTTACTACGTAAAGTCTCTGGTCTTCACTGCTACTACTACTACTACTCGTCTGTCATTTTCCTTTTTTAATACATTAATTATTACAAAATATAAAGCATCAAATCCACAGCTTGATTATAGTCTTGTGTTCTGTTGAATAAATCCATTCTGATCTTACAGTTTATTTGTTTTTTTGTTCATAAATTAAAGTATGAAAGCAAGAATGAAACCTGCAGAGTCTTTGCCACAAAAAGCTACGTACTGGAAACTGGACTGATTGAACCCTGTTGATCTCACACCCACAAGGAGCCACATCATGGTTAATCTCTCACTCACAGTGGCTTCAGCCTAAAGACAAACTCACTCCATTCAACTCTGGGGCAAAGCAATACGCTTCAACTCAGAGCTCAGCTAATTAGATTTTAAATCAATACGGGATTAGAAACTCTTTTTTTCTCAGAAAGACAACTGTTCAAATCTCCCTGACTTTCTGAACTGGAACCACGCTGGACTGTAAATGACGTTCTGGCTGTTTTGGTGTGTGAGATTGTGCATTTGTGTGTGACTGAGTGGGTGTGATGAGACAGCTGGCCCAAAAGTCCAGCAGCAGCAGAAAGAGAAAGAGAAAGAGATTTACCCGGTTCAGAGTCTGATCAGTCACACTAACTCAACTTTACTCCATTGCACCTTTAACCCTCTGAGGTCTATGAAAAACTAGGAATTGTCACTAGCACTTTGCTGCACTAATGGCTCTTATCGCACTATACCTTGATTGTTCCCCTTTTTTCCTGTAAGTCGCTTTGGATAAAAGCTAAAAAAAGTTAAATTACTGATTGTAAATGGAAATGTTTACACTATTTGTTATCTTTGTCATTTTATGTCATTCTAACTGTGCAAATAAACCTAAACCTAAACCTATCCACTGACGTGCTGTATTAACCCTTTATTGGGCGAAGAACTATATTTGGTAACTTCAGGTAATTTTTCGAGAAAAAAGTGGCAAATTTACTAGATTAAAGTGGCAAATCTACAAGAAAAAAACTTGCAGATTTAAGAGATTTAATGTGGCAAATCTGCGCGAAAAAAGTTGCAGGATTACAAGAAAAAAGTGGGGAAAAGCAACCTTTTTCTCCCAGATTCACCACTTAAAATCTCATAAATCTGCGCATTTTTTTCTCGTAGATTTGCCACTTTAATCTCGTAAACTTTTTTCTCCAAATATTACCCCCATCCCCCAGGTCTATTTTATTTTTCACACATGCAGTATGTAATATCCTCCAATATTCTCTAGGGTTGAAATTTGGAAATGCAAGTATTTCAATGAGTGCCCTATTAAGGGTTAATGTCACATTACTGTAATCTGTATTAGGGACAAGGACAGCAGGCTTGGTTTCACACACACAGACGTAACTTCTGGGAATGGTTCTCAGGCGGGCAGCAGGCTGCGTTTCCAGTCAGTCAGGTGACCAGCTCTGCTCAGGGATCTCCCGATGGTCACGTGATGCGCTGCCTGCTCGCTCTCTCTCTCTCTCTCTCTCTCTCTCTCTCTCTCTCTCAATCCTCGCCTCTCTCCTCCCTTTCTCTTTCACTTATAGGACCCCTTCTTTCTACCCTGCTGCCTTGTCATTGAACCCCCCCCTAATGTCTAATGGGGTAAATCCCCCTCTTGTCCTCCCTCTTCATCCCTTCTCCTCCTCCTCTACGGGGACTTAATCCACTGTCTGTCCCTGCTGGCTCTTTGAATTATTCAGTGGAGCGCCTGCCGCCCGCCACAAAGAGCCATCTCTGAGACAGAAAGAGGGCAACTAGCAGATAGACAGTGTGATGGTAGAGTAGGAGGGGGGGAGTGGGAGGGTGACAGAGTGATGGCAGCAGATGTCAGACTGGGAGCTTCCCAGGAAACCCCACACTCATCTTCCTCACCCTCCTCTACCTCGGCTGTGGCAGCCCTAATCGCATAACCCGGGTTTATAACTAGCTGTCACGGCAGGTCGACTGGAAATAGACGGCATTCTTGACCTGATACAGAAAGGCAGGGTGAATGCTGCGGAGAGGATCGTGTGTCCTGAGCAGCCATCATGACTTAGCAAATCTGCCGGCAGCCTCGTGCTGAACAGAACGTCAGCCTGGACCGGCAACATCAGCCACCTGAGCTAAGTTATCGTGGTCTGAGACAGAGAAATACTTCAACAGTTTGGGTCATATGTATATTTGTGTTTTGCCAAAGCTTAGACGAGAAGATCAATTCCACCCTCATGTCTATAGGGCAGTAGTTCTCAACCTTTTTGAGTCGCGACCCCCAATTTAATATACATGTTGGCCGCGACCCCCGCTCACTGAACAGAATCTCACACGCACAGTTCAGATCACCCAAAAAAGAAACAAAATGACCAAAAGAGACACAAAATGACAAGAAAAGACACAAAATGACCAAAAAAAGACACAAAATGACAAAAAAAGACACAAAATGACCGAAAAGACACAAAATGACCAGAAGAGACACAAAATGACCAAAAAGAAACAAAATGACCAAAAAAGGACACAGATTGACCACAAAATGACAAAAAAAGACACAAAATGACCGAAAAGACACAAAATGACCAAAAAAAGACACAAAATGACCAAAAAAGACACAAAATGACCAAAAAAAGACACAAAATGACTAAAAAAACCCCAAAATGACCAAAAAAAGACATTAGATGACCAAAAAGACTAAAACACGTGAACACTTTAACACAGTGGAGACAGAGCTGACTTCCAAAATGATTTGGCGACCCCCAGAAATCATCTCGCAACCCCAATTGGGGTCGGGACCCAAAGGTTGAGAATAGCTGCTAAAGGGTACATATCAAGATACAGCTGTAGGAGGATGAGCTTGGCTGAGCATTAAATCTGGAAACCAATAGCGTCGCCCTGCAGAGCTCCAGGCTCAGGCCCACCTCCATCACCAGGACCTATCATGGAACAGTGGCGGACTCACACTGTTTGAAGGTCAGGGGCGAAAAAATAAAAAGGGCACATTCTGCACTACATGGGGCCCCACTAGCAAGCAAAAAGTTCTGATGCATCATGTATGATGAAATAGTCATCATCCTTGATTAGGATTAGCATTAATTTAAAAGGAGATCCAGATCAAAGTAATTAATGACAATTAAAACCATCGAACCGAACCATCCAGGGGGATCTGGGGGCATGCTCCCCCTGGGAGAAAATTTGTAAATTTTTAGGTAAAATGTATTAATCTTGTGCACTTTGAGAGCTAAATGAGAGCAAACACCTCTCATAACATTTTTAACCCTTAATAGGACACTCATTGAAATACTTGCAAATTCCAAATTTCAACCCTAGAGAGTATTGGAGGATATTACGTACTGCCAGAATGTGTAAAAAAAACATACGGACCTGGGGAGGGGGGTAATATTTTGAGAAAAAAACTTTACATGATTAAGGTGTCAAATCTACGTGAAAAAAATTGCAGATTTATGAGATTTAAAGTGGTGAATCTGCGAGAAAAAAGTAGCAGATTTACGAGACATATAGGTGAAGAAAAAAACTACATTTTTTGTGTTTTGTCTCGTAAATCTGCGACTTTTTAGAGCAGATTTTGCCACTTTAAATACAAATCCCCCCCGGTTTGTATTTTTATTTTTATTCATACTTGGCCTTAATATGCCGTCATAGTCAAGTTCTCCTCGTACAAGTCCATGTGGTTCTACGACCAAACAGAGAGACATGGGGACCCCATTTTGATGTCCACTGAAGTTACCAAATATAGTTCTTCACCCGATAAAGGGTTAACAGTTCGGTGATATTGTGTTATGAAATCTTTATTGACATCCTACTGTGACATTTTTGTATCACTGCAGATCATTTTCTTCACTGGGATTCTTTTTCTCTCGATTCCCTTTAGGGTCCTTTATCATTTTTAGTAACTTGGCATCTAATTGTGCTTTTCTACTACGGGTACAGGCAGACTATTAAACCGCTTTTTGCTTCGTTGCGGATTTTAGTACCACTCGATGTAGCTGTCCGTCATAGCGACGCCAAATAAAAGCAACGCCTTTCACATTCCCCGTTCGTCGGCTACCAAAGAAAGGCACCATGCCACTGGCCACCACTGGAAGATCACACATGTTCCTTATAAATAAATAACATTTATATGCCACTGCACAGTGTGCTGTTCTATTTAACTTGTGGTAAGTCAATAAATAACAGCATACTGAGTGTATATTTAACACATAAGTAGACCTAATAGAAAGTGGCTCATCACATTTGCTTTCACATTTAGGCTTCATATGAATTGTTTATCGTGCTCGTTGTTAATAAATAAGTGTACTGTATGTTTAGATGTCATATTTTAGCCTACAGATACAAGTATCAGGATACGATAGCATGCGTTCATTTGTGTGAATAAACTACACAGATAAAAGATAACTATTTTATAACATTTAGGACTAGTAATATAGATTTACATAATAAGGAGCTGGTTAAAAATTGACTAATAATTATAGAGAAAGGGTGGTAATTGATAGTTTGTTGACAATATATTTTGCATTATGCTTTATTTTGGTAATTTTTTCTTATCTGTATGATCATTTCACTTTTCTTTATCTTTTTTTATGTTGACGTAGAATTTCCCAAAACGTCAAACATACTGTTTTTTATCTTTATCCTCTGAATGTGTGTGATGATACCATCTAGTCTTTTGTTTGCATCATGAAACATCCACTGAACACAGTATTCAAATTGCTGCTGACACACAGTTCTGCTTTACGCACGAGTGAGTGTGTACTGATCGAAACCACTGAATCATCCTCAGATAAGGACGCTTCAGCTTGTTGTGGAGGCACGAAATGACTTATCACTACAAAATGGAGCAAAACAAGCAGAAGATATTCAGATTAGATAAGTTGATATTCAACGAGGCCTGTGGAGAGCATCGAACTACTCTAGTTCATTGAAGCCACAATTCAGTGGGAAAAGTTATGTAGACTGTAATAAATCATTATGTAGTCATTTCATTTTACTTAATGTATTTGATAAAATGTATTAAATATAAATGCGTCCTTGATTTTGAGGCAGTTGTTTAAGTAACTTTAATCTAAAAAATGTTTGAGATAGAATCTACTTATTTTGATCACATTAAATATCATCTTTATGTGTATGTAATTCTAAATCAGGAGAATTTTGAATGAATCCAACACAATAGAATTAGTCAGTTTTTAATTGACACTTAACACTTCCTGTTAAGTTGTTATTAACTCAACTTAACCAAAAAAGACACGAAATTACAAAAAAAGACACAAAATGACCGAAAAGACACAAAATGACCAAAAAAAGAAACAAAATGACCGAAAAAAGACACAAAGTGACCAAAAAAAGATACAAAATGACCAAAAAAAGGAAACAAAATGACCACAAAATGACCACAAAATGACCAAAAAAGACACAAAATGACAAGAAAATACACAAAATGACCAAAAAAAGACACAAAATGACCAAAAAAAACCCACACAAAATGACCAAAAAAAGACATGAAATGACTAAAAAGACTAAAACACATGAACACTTTAACACAGTGGAGACAGAGCTGACTTCCAAAATGATTTGGCGACCCCCAGAAATCATCTCGCGACCCCAATTGGGGTTTTTAATTGACAGGCACTTCCTGTTAAGTTGTTATTAACTCAACTTGTCACGTAGTTAGATTTAATAAATAAAATTGCGTGCAATCTGTTGCCTCAATTTTATTGAGTAGCTATTGTCTCTTTTTTATCTTTTTTTTTTTTTTTTTTACAGTTTAAGTAATTTATCTGATTCTCTACAGGACTTATTGAAGATTATGTTCTAAGGCAGCTATTCTCAACCTTGGGGTCGGGACCCCAATTGGGGTCGCGAGATGATTTCTGGGGGTCGCCAAATCATTTTGGAAGTCAGCTCTGTCTCCACTGTGTTAAAGTGTTCATGTGTTAATGTGTTTTAGTCTTTTTAGTCACTTAATGTCTTTTTTTTTTGGTCATTTTATGTGGTTTTTTTTGTCATTTTGTGTGTTTTTTGGTCATTTTGTGTCTTTTTTGATCATTTTGTGGTCAATTTGTGATTTTTTTGGTCATTTTGTTTCTTTTTTTGGTCATTTTATGTCATTTTTCAGTCATTTTGTGTCTTTTTTTGGTAATTTTGTTTCTTTTTGGGGTCATTTTGTGTCTTTTTTTTGTAATTTTGTGTCTTTTTTTGTCATTTTGTGTCTTTTCTGGTCATTTTGTGTCTTTTTTGGTCATTTTCTGTCTTTTTTGGTCATTTTGTGGTCAATTTGTGTCTTTTTTGGTCATTTTGTTTCCTTTTTTAGGTCATTTTGTTTCTTTTTTGGATGATCTGAACTCTGCGTGTGAGATTCTGTTCAGTGAGCGGGGGTTGCGGACAACATGCATGTTAAATTGGGGGTCGCGACTCAAAAAGGTTGAGAACTACTGTTCTAAGGGAAACAAAGCAGTGGCCATCTGGACGCAGCAGAGGTCTTAATTATGAATTATGATAGGGATTATTTGGGGGGCTTGAGTTCCTTCGAATAAACTCTTTACTGTCAAAGTGTTAAATCCTAAACCAGGAACTTCCTGCAGGTGTTTTCCCAGATAACCTCTCTCTCCCCCCCGATTGTGTCCGTGAAGACACTCAGGACTGTGACAGATAAAATGTAGCGCCTTAATCTCTGCCTCTCACAGACCATAGTGTGTTGTTTTTTGTGGTATTGTGTGCTTGAGGGAAAACCCTAATAGTGAGTGCCATGCAAATGTTGAGGGGAAAGGGAGGAAGAAAGCCCCTCCTCTGCTGCCGCGGCGCTTCGCTGAACACTGAGGGGAACCAAAGCACACCGGCGCTCGCTGTGGGAGGTTATGCAATGTCAGGAACTAGAGGCTGAGGAACTCCTGACCTTTCCTTTCATCTGTCACTCAGACACCTGTGCATCACCCGGTGGTGTGGACGTGAAACGTGGGAGGGCTGTAAACTGATGAAACAAAAGAGCTTTCAGGAAACGTAGAGTGTGTTACAGTATGGATTTATTAAAGGAGCGTTGAAAAGAAGCAAATATAATTAAATTGAAGACAGTGCACCTTACCTCCCTTTCTTGCCTATGTTTTACATTATATCTTATATACAGAGGTGGGCAGAGTAGCCAAAAAATGTACTCAAGTAAAAGTACTGTTACTTAAGATTATAATTACTCAAGTAAAAGTAAAAGTACTCGTAAAAATAATTACTCAAATAAGAGTAAAAAAGTATGCAATGAAAAGACTACTCAAGTACTCAAGAGTACAAGTACTGCGTTTTCTCCGGATTTATTTTTTTGAAAGCCACACAAACGGTATAAAATAGTAGCAAACAACATATAAAACAGCAATCTTCAAACTAAAGATACGATATATTGCCATAAATGGCAAAGGGTGGACCGACATCATATTAAACCCTATGGATTAAGAATGGGATGTCACTTTAGTTCATATGTGAGTCAAGGCAGGTGACGGGCCGTTAAAAAGTGCATGTATCCAAAAAGTTACTCAAGTATTTGTAACGGAGTAAATGTAGCGTGTTACTACCCACCTCTGCTTATATACACTACTGGTCAAAAGTTTTAGAACACTCCAACTTTTCCAGAATTTTATTGAAAATGATGCAGTTTAATGTCTCAGTGTACTCTGAAATGAATGCATATAACAAATAAACAATTGAAGTTTAAAAAAATAAATTGTAGAATCAATTTAGAAAGGAAAATGTATTCTAAACTGTTGACTCATCGAAGTAGCCACCTTAACAGATATAACAGCTGAACACACTCATTCTTTCTACAATGGAAATCAAATATTCTTCAGAAAGTTCTTCCCAACTCTGTTGCAGAAGTTCCTTTAAATGTGGAGCAACTTGTAGGTTGTAAGTGATCAAGAAAAGTTGGGACACCTGTAGGAATTGGTAGCAACTTAGCAACTTTCAAGGCTTGATCAACCTCCGTTGCTGCAGAACTGCTTTAAGTTTTTAACCCATTTCTTGATCCCTGAAAAAGGCCTTTTTGTATAATTCTGAAATGTACATTATTTGTCAGTTTTGGTTTACCTTACCTTTTTTTATTTACCCCTGGAAGTTCACCACTTACCTTTGTACCCTTTCTAGCGGTCCAATGGACTTGAACTGCTTGAATTTTGTAATATATTGTGAGTCGCTTTGGACAAAAGCATCTGCTAAATGACATGTAATGTAATGTAATGAATTTCAATAAAAAACTGGAAATTGTGGTGTTCTAAAACTTTTGACCGGTAGTGTATATATATATATATATTTTTTTTTTTACATTTACTTGCCTAAGTATGTGTATGTTTGTATTTATATTGTATATTTTTATGTATTATTTTATTTATCGCGCACTGCTTTTTGGAGTCAGCTCTCAAATCTCATTGTACATGTGTATAATGACAATAAAGGCGTTCTATTCTATATGAGAGGGACGAGCCTTACAGAAGCAATAAGTCCCTTTTTTTTTTAAGTGAGCGCATGTGGTAAAGCCATACAGCGCTGCAGTGTGATATAAGTAGATGAGGTGATGTTCTTGGGCAGATAGTGTGTATGGTAATACCCCAGACTGGAGTTATTCCTGTGCTGTCTGTAAGCCTGTGTGTAAATGCATGCTTGCTTTTCAGTGTGTGTGTGTGTGTGTGTGTGTGTGTGTGATGTAGACTATGCAGAGTCAGTCAGTCTGTCGTGGGGCTATGGGGGATTCCTGTTTAGTCCTTCAGTGAATGTCTGGGGGCTCATTGCTGGGAGGAGGCGGGGCTTCTCAGAGGGTTCTGGGGGGGGGGGTGGGGGACTATCAGCTGCCCCTGATGATGTGTCCAATTTCTCTTGTTTATAGTTCATGTCTCCACGCTCCACTTCTTCTCTACTCTCTCCCCTCTGCCTCTCTGGTTAATGAAAACACATAAACCACACCGTGAGCTCCAGCAGACATGTGCCCTGTCCACTTTCAGTTTTCAAATACACTGCAAAAAAAGAAAAGTTGGGTGAACTCAAAATTTCAAGGCAACAAACTTCGATAAAATTTTAAGCTGGACAATTACACTAAATATTTGAAGTTTTGTTTTTGAGTTTGCTCAACTCTAAATTCAGATTTTTGTCAACTCAACTGTAAGTTGTACTAACTTATAATTTTACATTATAATAACTTTTAATCCTTACTTCTGCTAACTTCTGCAATTTGCTGAATTGGCACGATTGTAACGCTGCTATGAAATGTCAGCTAATGTTGTGACCACAATTTTGAGTTAGCATTGATACGCTAATGGCTACTCTTGTAGCTGTAACAAGCAGTTTTACCAACTTAAATCACTGTTTTAGGCCAAAAAACACAAGTTGACTTTTTTGCAGTGTAGTCTTACCACTGTCTTTTTTTTTTTGTAAAAGAAAAAGTAAAGAAAACCATTTCAGTGTCAGTTGTTGTTGCCTAAACAAGAATTTCTTAACATCACCTGAGCTGTTTCTTTACTTTCTTGTGTTATCTTACTACACCATGAATTTTCTACAAAGATTCTACAAACCCTCTACTGACATCATGATACTTTAACCCACATAGTAGCATGATCTTTCTACATTTCTAATCTTATCTGTACATACGTATATAGATAACTTAACCCTCTATGGTACGGTGTTGCCCTCAGGCAACATACCTATTTTTGGCCTGTCATATTACTACAATGCATGTTTTTGAGTGATGCAATACTTTAAAAAAGATGGAAGTATTGGGAACCACTAGCAATGCTTTAATTTGTCACATGACCTCCAGGAGTCCATATTGAAACCCTTTCTTGCAGACTTTTCCAAAGGAAATAGCTTTGCCATTTTGCGCCACAATAAATCACTCAAAACATCATTTCCTGGCCCAAAAAACATGTTCCTTCTAATAGGTGAGTAAACCTTCATTTTCAATAGTTTCATGCAATATTTTCTAATAAACTTGTTAAAATGCAACCGTTGCCCTGAGGCAACAACATACCATTATGGAAAATTGCTATGTTGCCTCGAGGGAACAGTGAACCATTATGGAATCAGCGTTGCAGCATGAGATATTGGTAGTGTGTGTTTATGTATTTATGCAATGTTGAAAAGCATATCATTCATCATAATTTTGTTTTGATCTTTACAATTTATCAAAGATATATTTGATGTTGGTTGCAGCAAAGTAAAGTTCAGGCTATTACTATACCCTAAAGCCTGATTTCCACCGGGCGCGTTACTGCAGCGTCACGTCAGCGTCGCGTATGACATTACAAATAGGTAACACTCTAATCAATGAGAGTATTTCCACCGGGCGCGATGCGTAACGTTACAGCAGCGTCACGTCAGTGTCTCTACGCAGCATTAGGTAGGACTTCTATTTCTCCGCGAGACGCTGCCAAATCGCGTGAATCTCAAAAGAGCAGATCGCACCAGACAGGAAGTCGTACTCAGAATCAGCGTAAAACACTTCCGCCCCTTTCAAAATAAAACACAATACGCAGTTCATGCAGCCTAAAACTACTTCACATCAACATTATGTTATGACCGGGGCACCAGATCAGCAATCAATCAATCAATCAGTCAATCAATCAATCAATCAAAGAGTCTCAGAGGATCGGCGACACGGAAGACAAGAGACTGATTGTTGAAGTGGAACATCATACAATCATTTATGACATAACATATTGTTTTTATAAGGATAGATGGTCAGATCAACAGATCTTCCACGTCAGAGAAGCAAAGTAAGCTGTTGGTTGTTGTTGTTGTTGTTTACTTTATACACACAGTTTATCCATAGACTGTATAAATAGAGTTTAAAGTTTATCACGGGATCTTGCGGTCTTCCGTATGGTCAGGATTATCGTGTGATCTCGTTATCTCGTTATCTCGCGTGTATACGACCGGCTCGCTAAGCTGACGTGCTGCTGCTGTAACGCGCCCGGTGGAAATCCCCAGTAAGGGGCCATAATCTACTATTATAGTGAACTTTGCATGTCTTATTTGCTCATAATTTCCACACATTGCAACAGGCAACAAACTGGCATCATAATGCCTACCATAGAGGGTTATAGTCAAGTCAAGTTGTAAGACAGTTATCATCAAACAACAACACTCACAATCTTTAGTTTAAGCAGTAGTTCCTGTCAGATAAACGCAGTTTGAAAAAGGAATTGTTATCTTTTTCAGTAACCATATAAATGTTCTGTTCTGACTTGTTTCTGAGCCAGTAACCTGTCACTAACTGTGTGTGTGCTGAAGGGTGGGTGGGTGTGTGGAGGATATATGACTAGCTTCTATTTACAAGCAATTCACTGCAGCATGCAAATGCTCTCCCCGATGATGGCTCTCACTGCGCTAAATCCATCAGCACTGTTGCCTACAGTCATGAGTTATCTCTCTCTTATCGTTTGGAGTGACGGAGGAGAAATTCAAACTCATCTCAAACCCCAAAAACTCCCCCCCAAAAATAAAAAAATATAAAATTTCTTCAGATTATGTTTATTAGGGCCACGGGACATCGCACTGAGCACTACTGTTATACTGTGGATTTTTTCTTCTTCCTCTTCCGGACTTAATTTCGTCCTGCCACTAGTCCTACAACTTGAAGAGTTGCAGGACAAATTATATATCAAAACGTGCGGTTTGATCGGGATCGGTGTCCTATTACTTTTCTCTACAGAATACAAATTTTTCACGACTTACGTATATATATATATATACACTTTAAAAAATGTTCAATCACAACTTGCTAATCGAACACAATCAAATTGCATCAGAAATAGGTCATAAAATTAAATATTGTACATCACCGTAGTAGATACTTTTAATTACTGTAAATCAAAAAATAGTATAAAACTTTAAATTCTACCGCCATAAACTGTAGAAAACACACAGTTTTTCATGCAAAGTTAATGGAGAAATACCATGATGACACCATTATCCTAAAAGTAATGGGATTATTCAGTATAAATTACAGTTTTTGCTGATATTTACATTTACATACGCTCACTGCATTTTTTACGGTGATGTTCTGGCAACCACAGCTGCCGGTATTTTACCGTAAATTAAACAGATTTTTTTTAAAGTGTATATATATATATAATATTTAATCTCCTCTTTTCTTTTCAGCAAAAGAGAGAGATATTTCTGTGAAGATAAAAAAAAATCAGTGAGACTTAATATTTAGTTATAGTGTTCATCAGCTATGATTAACTGGTCAGCACTGAAGGCCTAAATTTGGTGCCTCTCACACATTCTAGTGCCGCTATTCCATCTTAATCATTGCATATTTTAATTAACAATTGTAAAGGAGAATAAGGGTTGTTTTATTTAAGGCATCATTTTTGACAGTCTTCTTGTAAATTCTGTGGGGGACTCCACTAACACATCCATGCGATCTTATTTTGAAAGCTACATGTGTTTCCTTTTTTTTTTTTGAAGGCGGGTCTAACACGTTCTTCCCGTATATCGCCTTATGTTCAATTTACACGTAAAGTCTTAACTTGGAGCTCAGAACAACATCGAAAATTCTGACATAGACCTTGAACGCACCATTAGCCGCTGGACTCTCTATGTGCGCTGCAATGTAAATTAATTTAACGGAACATTAATCCTCTGTTTTACCGACGATGTTTGTCGATGAAAGTGGGGGGGAATTAATCTTTACATTTCTTTGCAATCGCTGCATCAGTAACAGATACTGAGTTTCCTCTCCGAAAGGACAGAATTATTTGAGCCACTCAAAACATGCACCGACTCTTCTGCAGAGGCTCCAATCGCTCCACATCCTTTACCCTGCACTCATTCCTGTGTGCAAACATCTGTTTTTTATCTTTATCTGTTTTCTATCTCCTCTGCAGACGTCTTGACCTCCACAAACACACTCTAACCCTTCCTACATTGATCTCTGCCTTCCTCTGTCTGAATGCTGAAATCCTGGAAACACACGTTATGCGTCTACAGTCCTCGTGACCTGGAGGGACCGCGGAGAGGTCAGAGGTCAGGTGGCTACCTCTGCTCTTCACAACCTGACACTCCAGAAACATGACAGCTGAGAGTGGGATGTGTGTTTGTGCACGTACGTGAGTGTGTGTTCACGTGTGCAATTTAACACCTTGCATAAATAAACCTGAGTATGCTCTGTGGAGAAATTGTTTATTTAAATGGGGGTCTGTGAGAATGTGTGTGAATTGCATGCATGTGTTGTGTGTTTTTGTGTGTGATATAGCGAACAAAAAGCACCAGATAAACATGCTGTTAAATAAGTGACAATTTGACAGGAGGCACTTTTTTTTGTGGAGATGGCAACTTCTTTGCATCTCCCTTCATGCGATGTGTGGTGTTTTTTCTGTCAATCTGTCAGTTTGATACACATACACACCGAGACAGAGAAGTCACGCATACACACATTCACACACAAAGAAGCCCCGCTGTCAATCAGCGCTCCGTAAGAGGCAGGAAACAGACAGGCTATTCTGTCCCTTGGCACAAGTCCCTAAACTGTGGCCTGGCTGCTGCAGAGAGAGCACTGTGTGTCACACGCTACAGATACAGGCGACCCTCTGTCACACACAAATAACCTCTCTCACTCTCTCTCGTGTCTCTCTCTATTTCTCTCTCTGCCACAAACCCGGCGTTCACATCTGCATGTAGGCACGACACCCTTTCATACACATGGCACAGAAATAAGCTGGAAAACCACATCTGAGCTAAACAAAGCGGGTGACCCATCCCTCATTCTGACAGCACGGAGAATCCCCCTCAGCAGACCTGTTCACCCCACAGCATGTGTGTGTGTGTGTGCGTGTGTGTGCATGTACAATGGTTTACATGTGTGTGCGCATTTGTGTAGTATAGTTCTACACCAGCTTCCCTCCACTCTCCCGGGAAGGCTTTGGAAGAGAAACTTGCAGCAGTGATCTGCTCCAAAAATATACTTAGCATTCATTCATCAAATGTCAAAGCTTCAACACCTCATGCTTTCTACATATCAAGGTCATAAGAAAAGAAATAAAATATTTAGAGAAACAAAAGGTTGTTTTATATATATATAAATATATATTATTGTTATTTTTGCACTAGGGACGTTGTAATATACTGATATTATAATAAATAACTTTATTGATATAGCACCTTTTAAAATCAGCAGTTTACAAAGTGCTTCGACAGAGAGCGGTTAATCACAAGGAGAATGATGCCATAAGGCTAAAAACAATTCTTACATTAAAAGAAAAACAATAAGAGACAGAGCAGGAACAATCACAACACATTCTCAGATACTCAGAAAATAAAAGGTAAAAGGAGTAAAAAATTAAGAAATAAAAAGGAGTGTCTCCTTGGGCAGCTCGTTCCAGAGTCGGGGCACTCTGGTGGAGAAAGCCCGGTCACTTTTGGTTTTTAGTTTTGACTTTGGAACGGTCAGAAGGACCCGAGGATCTAAGGACGCGGGTCGGCTCGTATGGAGTTAGTAATTCTGTTAAATGTAGGACCCAGACCTAGAAGAGCTTTAAAAGTAATCAGTAAAATCTTAAAATCAGTCCTAAAATGAACAGGGAGCCAGTGCAAGGATGTTAAAATCGGGGTGATGTGATGTCGTCTGTTAAAACCAGTAAGAAGCAGAGCTGCTGAACCAGTTGGAGGCAAGAAAGGAATTTTTGGGAGATGCCGGAAAGGAGAGGAGGGAGTTACAGTAATCTAAACTGGAGAACTTGAGAGTATGAATGACTTTTCCAGGTCAGAGGGTAACAACATGGGTTTGATATTGGAGATGGAGCGAAGATGGAAAAAACAGGACTGGACAACTTTTCTGATGTGTGGGTCAAAAGTAAGGCTTGAGTCTAAGGGCGCTTTCACACCTATCTCGTTTGGTCCGGACTTTAGGACTTTTCACTTTCATCCGAACCTAAATTCCAGGTGTGAAAGGTGCCGCTGTCCGCACCAAAGGACCAAAGTTTGGTCCGACCAGAGAGGTGGTCTCGGTCCGGACCAAACGAACCAAGGTCCAAACCTTTTGCAGTGTTTTTATAGTTCGGACCTTCGTATCAATGACAGGAAGTTTTTTTTTACTTTGCCATAACTGTCAGGATTGCGAGCCGTTCTCTCCTCCTCTCCTGTCGACAGTTTTCTCATGATGAGGAGGCTCATCTTGGAATACCTAGCACTCTCACGTATTGCTCATTAAGCTGGTAGCAAAAGACCAGCAAAAGTATTACCACAGGTAAAATGTGGCTTGCTGGATTCATTTTGTGTAAACACGTTAAGGAAGTAACACTGACGTCAGATGCCGGCCGGCCTAACAACGCAGCGTAACCAAAACAAAATGAGCCGCGGAAGTCCACAGGGAGATGACGTGTCCAGTAGAATTGTCTTGTAAAGTCTGTTATTCCTTTTGCAGTGTGAAACAAAACCAACAGGACCAAATGTAGACAATGTAACAGAACACAGACCTTGGTTTGGACTTTCAGGTGTGAAAACGCCCTTATGTGACTCCCGAATTTCTGGCGGAGGACTTTATGTTGGCGGATAGTGGACAGAGATGATTTTGGAATTGACTAATTGTGTTTGGAGGACTGAACAGGATGATTTCCATTTTGTTGTTATTGAGGTGAAGAAAGTTTTGGGCCATCCAATGGTTGATACCCTTAAGACAATCGAACACAGCAGCTTTTCTTCCAGGATCAGATGGTCTCAGGGGAAGGTATACCTGTGTGTCGTCTGCGTAACAATGGAAGGACACATTATGGCACCGGAAAATGTGTCCTAGAGGGACCATATAAATTGTAAATAAAATCTGACCTAAAATCGAAATTGTATTGACGATAATGTCAGATTTTAAAAATGAAATTAGGAATATCTTGTAAATAATCCTGCTTTTTTAATAATTATTTATTTCCTGTGAAGGAAATTTGGTGTTTCCGGCATGGTGAGACATGTAGTAGGTGGCGACCTACTTGATATTCAAGACGCCAGGCATTGTGGGAACTCAAACTGTGAACTTAACTCTGATAACACCATGAGAGAAGGGGAAATGTAGACCAGTGGGCTCTGTCCTGATGTGATGTACAGGGCAGGAAGATAGGGCACCATTGAGACTTGCTGAAGAATCAATGCTGGGAAATACAACAGATATAAGTCGAGCGGTGTACGGGACTTTGTTGTACTGTAAAAGAGCCATTCGGGATTGTGCGGTGTATGGGATACGAATGTGCTAATAAAACTTGCTGAACAGAGTATTGAGTGCTTTGTGTTTGGCCAGCTCACCCATTAACTTAGTGCAGTTGTCAAAATTGCCACAACATTCCTTTGAATGTAAAGGATTGCACATGGAAGAATCAAAAAGACCCCAGAACAAGTGGTTTATGCTTAACTATTTAAACAGTTAACTGGTATTTTGATTTGGTGAAAAAATAGGCGCTAAATCATTTAATATATAAACTATTAACTGAATCATCCCCATGATCAAACAGGTTGTTCTGACATGTGAACCTCCCTCTCAGCAGACTTTGTGTAATCCAGTATCACAGACCACACCAGGGTTCTCCTTCTTATCCAAGGGTCACCTTTCAATCCACACAGTTCACTCTCACACAGGGAAACTACAGCGGCGAGGCTGGCACTGACCTTCAAGTCCAGCCTTCCAACTCGCACTGAGGCCATAATGAGGCTTTTCCTTCCAGAGGCTTCTCTACAGTCACTCCCCAAACGACCGCAGGAAATGGAATTTTCTGAAAGGATCAAAACAAGTCGAGAGTTGTAAATGGTTTGAGTTTCCGACAAAGACAATGTGCCAGATTCCAGCGCCTTGAGGGACACAACCATATCACAATGAATCCTCTGTCTGCCTAAAACGTGTGCACAGGCACACACCCACTTGTCCACACACACACACACACACACACACACACATATATATCCTTACAAACCCACACGGATTCACACAACACACACACTGTTTACTAATAGTTAGGAGATCCTGGGAAACACTAAAGAATTCCAGTGGTTTTCCAGTGGAATCTTTTTCATACCTGTGTGTCAGGGCTTAGTGTGGTGCATGCCTCTGCATATCCTGCACTCCTGGTCTCAGTGTGTGAGCCTCGGAGCCTAAAGGCAGCCTCACATTTAACAGTACTCTCATTTTGTTTAGGGCAAGGTTCAGGAGGGTAACCAAGAATTTCAGTTGCTTCTCATGTGTACGTGTGTGTGTGTGTGTGTCCGGGGTCAGGCAGCCCATTAGCAAGACAACCCCTGATCTAATTGCCTCCTTCCAGCAGCCAGTTTGACAGCTCTGTAATCCACAGTTACTCACGGCACTCACCATGGTGGTAGGTCTGTTTGTGGATGGGTGTGTGTGTGTGCATGTGCACTTCTGCATGTGTGTGTGTGGGTCGCAGGTTCGACTCTGGCTCACGGCTCTTCTGCTTGGAGTTTGCATGTTTTCACCGGGTACTCCAGCTTTCTCCAACAGTCCAAAAACATGCAGCCTAGGTTTAATTGGTGACCCTAAATTGCCCGTAGGTGTGAATGAGAGCGTGATTGTCTTTCTTTATGTGTCAACCCTGTGATCTGTCCATCAGTACCCCGCCTCCCGCCCAATGTCAGCTGGGATCAGTTACATCCAACATGGTCTCACAGAAATCTGTGAAATAGCCACGGATTCGCTTAACTCAAAATCTGTAAATAGCCACGGAATCACTCAAATTTCCGTGAAACTGACACAGATTTCGCTACAATGCAAGTTAATGACAGTCATATCCCCCTGTGAGCAGAGATCGGATAAATGGTAAAGGATAGTGAGTGAATGAATGAATGAATGAACGAACTTGCCATTTTAAAAGGTGTGCTCAGTGTAAATGACCCCTATGTTCAGAAATATCCATTCTTCTCCTCCATGACCTCTATAAGTCAGTGGAAATGCACAGCATGTGAGCAAATATGGAAAACATGATGATGTCCAGCTGCACCACCTAAAGCTGTCACCAAGTCAGACTGCTTTTCATCACGTACCATGGTTTATGTGTTTAATCTACAGAATGGCACATATTTGAAAGGATATTTAAACGAGTGCCTGTAGAGAGTCGGTGCACTTGACATACATGATGAGTGTAATGCTAATGCTTCGGTCACCACGTATAAACATGTACCCGACTTTAAGACTGCATTCACTACGACTAGTACAAATCTGTGGAGCCTTTTTTTATTTCGACCGCAGGAAGTCTAAATAAAATTCCAGGGACATTTTACCCCCAAAAGGACCGTGATCGGGGGTATTGCTTACTTTATTAAAGTACAGGAACTTTAAAGTTGGGATTTGTCAAACACTCAACTTATCATTCATAAAACAAGAAAGTTCTTTAGTATGAATTAAGGACCATTTAACCCTTAATAGGGCACTCATTGAAATACTTGCAAATTCCAAATTTCAACCCTAGAGAATATTGGAGGATGTGACATACAGCCAGAATGTGTAAAAAAAAAAAACATATGGACCCGGGGGAGGGGGGTGATAGTTTGAGAAAAAAGTTTATGAGATTAAAGTGGTGTATCTGCGAGAAAAAAGTTGCTTTTTTCACCACTTTTTTCTTGTAAATCTGCGACTTTTTTCGTGCAGATTTGCCACTTTAAATCTCTTAAATCTGCAACTTTTTTTCTTGTATATTTGCCACTTTAATCTAGTTAATTTGCAAATTTTTCTCGAAATATTATTTAATTTATTACTCATTTATTACTCATTTTAGATATCCGCTGGAGTTACCAAATATAGTTCTTCGCCTGATAAAGGGTTAAGGACGAGGAGAGGACACAAAGTGAAATTGAGAGAGACAGATTGCATGAGCGATTTGAGAGTGTGAGCAGTCGAAGAGACGGAGACACAGCGTGGCAGTTTTGTGGCCAGTGAATAAGAGACATAATACATTATTTTCTGATTGTTTCATAGTTGTACATTCTGAAATAATTAATCATCCAATACTGAACAGATGAATTACT